>NW_020187100.1:184793-205006 GCF_900000015.1 Plasmopara halstedii | reverse complement strand
TAAAGTAGAGTAGTCGAAGTCGTATTAAATTCCCTAATACAGACACTTTTAAAACTTAATACTTGCTGCTACCAGCCCATTTACAGAAATATACAAAAAATAAATTGCGAGCAGACGTGTGAATAACTATATCGGCTAAATAAATAGTTTATTCGATTTGATTTTTCGTAAGCAAATCGCCGAAGTAAGAATAGTATAATAACGTGCTCGTTCCTCTCCTTTGAGTTCT
Organism: Plasmopara halstedii; assembly: GCF_900000015.1. Lineage (NCBI taxonomy): Eukaryota > Oomycota > Peronosporomycetes > Peronosporales > Peronosporaceae > Plasmopara > Plasmopara halstedii. Next base: position 204,777 of record NW_020187100.1, on the reverse strand, counting down.
TCTCGTGTCACTCATCGTGCCAGTCACCCCCGCTATCCGGCCTATATCAACACAACAGGAAGCCAGCTGCCGATTTCTTCACCAGAAGGAGGAGCTTACTATGAATCGAGAATACCGTGTCATTTTCCCTCGGTGAAGTTTGTTGCGCCATCAAGCCGTGGATCTCACGACGATGACGACTTCGTCACTTTCAATTTCGACCAGGTAAGGTGGTCCATTTCTCATCTGCAAGCGCAGAACCTTAGCTGAGTTTTGTCACGTTGTAGCTATGGTATTCATCATCAATATTTTCTTCGCCATACCCTCACACGCCTTTGCGTGTGCCATTTAGCCCACACCGATCGTAAAGCGAAGACCCACAAATTGCGAAGGTAGCACGTTCTTAATTCACAGGCAATCAACTCTAGGATTATCGTTTATGCTCAGAGCAGCACGGGTGGTGATTTTCGTTTCTACCATGAGAGATGCATCTGGACGTCTGGCTAAAGTTTCAATTGATGCTTGGCTTTACGAAGGAAGGTTAAAGCTCGACTCGGGTTTCAAGGAGCAAACACACCACCCCTAGTTCCTGCTTTTTACAGCTTTGCTAGCGTGCATGCGACGGCTGTTGAAACAATCAATCAGGGTCACTCATCAGTAAAAAAGATGTTTGATTGGCTTCCTAAATACTTTTCAAAAGAGAATAGAGACGAGTTTACGCTAATTAATGATGAGGTGGAGGCAATCTTGTCTTAGTAGAACTTCATAGAGGCTGCAGCTAAGACGATTCCTGCCGCATTACCAGATATAAATAACAGTTTTGGTTGTTTGCCTACCCACATAACATTCATTATGAAAGTGGAACGATATTTGCTACTCAAGCAGTGCGCGCAGAGGGTGATCCACCTTTAGCGAGCCCTCTCTGATGTGGCGATACGTCATTGCGATTCGAAATTCATTGTGCGCATTAAAATTAAGATAGGTAATGCTCTCTCTTTGCCTTACTATCGCACTGCGTAGGCACAACTGCCCAGAACTAAGTTACCAGTCTGGAGCAGAGGGTAGCACAGCAATAGGTAATGGTTTAGACGCATCCCGTCAAGATCAGCGCCCTCCTTTCCGCCTGACTCGTTTTAGCGGAATCGTGACATGGCGATCTATTCGGGCTGCAAAGGGTATGACTTAGTCCATTTAATTGTTACGACAGTGAATGGTGCGATAAAGCATAGCCGGAACTTAATGAGTGCAACCACTTGATATGTGAGTAGGGTAGCAGTGTTAAGTACTGAATTTTGCCCCACAACATAATTATGTGAGTTTTGAATGCCTTTTAGAGCGGTGTGTGACTTCAGAGTCTCCGGCTCTCGGTTATTGCGTCAAGTGTGCTGCGCCGGACGCTCAATCTCCTCGAGAGTATTTGCTACGGTCTTAGCTAATTCATTTATGGACAACAGATTAAAGCCTGTTCATGCATGCATTGCGTTCTTCATCGCTTATTCAGCGAGCGAGACTTACTTGCATCGGCACCGCGGTCAACTTGCGCAAATGGATATTTTTAATCACACAATATTATCATAAAAAAATTTGCCTATCAGTTCGCGTCGATATATCAAACCTTGTGTATAGAACACCATCTTAAATTCGACGAATGAAACTTCGTGGGAAATTTTTTGGCTTTTGGTAAGCTATGCTGACGAAATCACGTTTGTGATAAACAGCTTGACTATAACATCACTAACTACATATTGCTGACAGCAGCGAGGTGTGTCATCATGCTATACGATATACAAAGATCACTACATCGGTATTTCTAGTGATTATTATATACCGAAGATAAAAGCCCATACCTATGGACTGCCAACACACCGTAGGACCAGCAGACTTGCCAAAGATGTCGCCGCATGCAGTGAGGTGTAATCATCGGACACGTCTCACACGTGTGTACATATGTGACGACACCAGCTTTTTAAACATCATACACTTTAGCGTTGTTTGCAAATGTCAACGTAAATTCCACATCAAATGTCCCGTGCTCAGCACAACCAAAAATTTTGGATTGTAGCCTGGTAGCCTACGTGCTACTCTATTTTCTTCCTCCGACTCGAAAGCAGAGCCTCAAATCGAGTGTAGTACCATAATATGACATGTGATCAGCAATATTTTTTTTAATTTCTTATCAAAGCGGATACGAAAAGAACCATCTGCTTCTATAAATGTACTTACATTCCTGTTTCGCAAAATTTCATCGCAACTATGCTTACCTATACTACAATAGAGCCAAGCAGCTGTACTGCATCTGATTGCCGTCTATTAACAGTACCTTAACCTTGGGAGGTTAACATCAATCAATGATTGTAAGAGTCTTTGAATGAGTTTCATACTGTCATCAGAGTTTTTGCCACTATTCAGAGTCAGGCGTCGTACTCTATAATCAATCAAGGCAAAAGACAAAATGTGTGGTAATGGCCAACTTACAGTTGTCGTGGCCGAAGGAGAAGTCGACATTTTTATCAGGTATGCTCACGAGAATGATTTCATTGGCATCAGTCAAGTGACTATTATGTGTGGCTCGTCACATATCATGCATTCAGTCAATCTGTGCTATCAACCAGCTCAGAACTCCTTGGAAAACTTTGTCAGACACTCCTATGATCATTTTAAGCATATTCGCGCCAATATTTTGTAGAAAACAGCAATCCAGACGACCGAGTGACGATAGCAACAGCTGTGACTACTACATTTTTTGGGGACGAAGATGCCAGTGGTGGGCTATGTCTTTGATCAGAAAACTGCAAAGTCAATTTCCAAATACCGGTATCTTAGTTATATCAATGCTTAACTATAAACAACGCATCGCAAACATAAGCGCACAAGTCGAAGCCTCGACACCACCTCATCTACTAGATACTTCTGCCTCTATGTACGATCTCACTCGAAGAATCGGTTGCAAAAACCGACTGCCGTTTAATAGCTATGCGACATAGCACATTTTCTGCCTTTTCATTCGTAAAAATTAGTCCAATCGCATTTTCCCGTCTTTTCAGCCATAGTTTCCACTTTCCATTACTGTCTTTGCCACGTACTGCTCTCGTCTTATCATGTCTGAGTTTAAAATGACAATTTGTTGCATGGGCGCTGGGTATGTGGGTGGTCCAACTATGGCTGTGATTGCTGCCAATTGTCCAGATATCAAAGTTGTTGTTGTTGACGTAAGCGAGCAACAGATTGCGAAGTGGAACACACCTGATGATATTCCGATCTATGAGCCAGGACTTAAAGAGCTTGTGGATGCTCGTCGCAATAAGAATCTGTTCTTCTCAACAGATTTGGACAAGTATATCAATGAAGCTGAGATTATTTTTGTGTGCGTTAATACACCGACAAAAACAAGTGGCATTGGGGCTGGTAGTGCTGCTGACACAAAGAATTGCGAAGCTTGTGCACGTAAGATTGCAGATGTAGCAGCTACAGGCAAGATTGTAGTTGAGAAATCCACTGTACCTGTTCGTACCTCTGAAAGCATCAAAGCTGTACTACGTGCCAATGCTAAGGGCTTGAATTTTGAGGTGTTATCGAACCCCGAGTTTCTAGCTGAGGGTACGGCGATCAATGACTTGCAACAGCCTAGTCGCATTTTAATTGGAGGAGCTGAAACTTTAGAGGGACACGAGGCGGTTAATAAGCTCGTGAGTATTTATGCTCACTGGGTACCACGTGAACGTATCATTACGACAAATGTTTGGTCATCAGAGTTGTCGAAACTTGTCGCAAATGCTTTTTTAGCCCAGCGAATTTCAAGTATTAATTCGATCTCGGCTGTATGTGAAGCAACTGGGGCCAATGTTCATGAAGTTGCACGTGCAGTTGGTGCAGACGACCGAATTGGCAGTAAATTTTTGAATTGCTCGGTTGGCTTTGGTGGCTCGTGTTTTCAAAAAGATATTTTGAACTTGGTATATCTAGCACAAAGTTTTCACTTACCAGAAGTGGCCGAGTATTGGCGTCAAGTAGTGACGATGAATGAATATCAAAAGACGCGGTTTGCTACGACAATGATTCGTCGAATGTTTAATACAGTCACGAACAAGAAGATTTGCATCTTAGGCTTTGCGTTTAAGAAGGACACTGGCGACGTACGGGAGACTCCTGCTGCATCGATTGTCAAGTATTTGCTAGAGGAAAAGGCCAATGTGGCTGTTTATGACCCGCAGGTGAAGTATGATGAGTTGATGCATGAACTAGAGTACCAGGGCGTTAGTCAGACTAGCTATCCGTTGATAGACAAGCTGCTGACAGTGTACAACGACCCGTATGAGGCGGCTCATGGTGCACATGCTCTTGCTGCGCTAACAGAGTGGGACGAGTTCAAAACGCTGGATTATGCTAAGATTTATGAGAACATGACTAAACCAGCCTTCTTTTTCGATGGTCGAAACATTCTTCCGCATGACAAGATTGCGGAATTAGGTGCCAAAGTTTACGTCATTGGTCGCGCTGACGTCATTTCAGACGAAATACCCTTTTAAAACTGTGTCGTTAATAATGAGCCTTTGCTTACGTTTCAAACTTTTATGTTAGCGGAAATCGCGCTATGTTTGTTCTGGGTTGATGAGCTACTTGATTCGTTCATTCATATTGTTTTAAAATGCAAACCCAAGTCGGTGACATAAGGCATCAACAAGATCTTGATATTCATAACGATCATTGATTCTTTATACTGGTTCCAAGTTGTGGTTTTAACAGCTTGACCGTTGACTTGTGGTGTTTTCTTGCTTTTGTAAAAGAAAGGATGAGAGGTTGGTAAAATCTTTACAACGCAGTGATTTCTTACACGCGCTACAAAAATGCATTCAGTAGGGCTGCCGACAGGTGCATTATAGCATCATAGTGCAGTGACGGAGTTGAATTCAAAGAGAAATAAACGTCTTAAGATGATCCAAACATCTAGTATCAATTTTTTCTGCACAATTTAGCAGAAATGTGATCAATAAGTCAACGAAAAGAGATGGTCATCATACGGTTTTTGGCGCGTGGTATCTTTTGGTTTATATGACTGCGGTTGTGTTACCGGTAAGCATTTTACCGATAATACAAGTGGTACTAATAAGTTTTTGAAAAGGTGGCTCAAAATGGAGTTTCGGTAGTATTTGTTTGGACTGTCAAATAATACTTACCTACCTAAATAATCTCGGTATTGGTATTGCATAGCGTAAATGATAAGAATTACAGACTTATTCTGCCGTAATAATATGCTATCTGGTCAGTAAAATTTTTAACGTGTTTGGTACCCCGCAGTGTGTCCTTGCACATCGTGTAATTATTTGATCTTAAATCCAGCCTTTTGTCTGAAGTTGAGCCAGCACTTCACACTGATCATTTTTTTAAGTACATAGTTCGTTAATGTAGCAGGGGGCTCATTAACCACCAGAGCAGATCTATGAGCAAGGGGCAGCTCACGTCAAACGTGGAGTCTCAAGCTCTCCGGAACAAGATTACAGTCTTGTTGGGGGTTAGTCTTGATTGCACATGTTGTGTGGACCCGATATTTCTGTGTGTAGTTAACTAACAATATATCTTGCATATTGTAAATCCCACAATTCTCGAAGACACTTGTCAGTTAGGGAAGGCTTAAAGCCTATTGGCTATGGTAAATGTCCCTTCACATTTCCTCCGCGTTCGCGTAAATCAACGGCTCGCTGTAAGTGAGCAACACTCGGTGAAGCGCGTGAAGCGATTTAGTCTTCCTCAGTAAGTGCGTATATAGGGATGGACAATCCGTATCTACGCACTTACGGTCTACTTGTTTGCTGAGAGAGACAAAAAAAACAGTGAACACCGGCATTGGACCAGTAATGGTGTGGTCACACTAAACAAGAAGTCAGTTCTTGGCTGGACTGCCAGTAGTTATACTTTTGATTAGGTTTTGATATATAAAAAATCAATAGATTGAGATATAGGCGGCTTTGCCGCAGATAATAGTGTAGGTTTTAAAGGTAAGAGTTAATCTGACTTGAATTAAGGTTGTGCTCACTCTTGGAGTTAGTGGATTTCGATCCGCTACACTCGAATTGGTTCTAAGTATAGAACGAAGGTCCCCGTCCTTAATCAAGCTTCCTTTAAGCAAAAGAGCTACGGCAGCCCCGCTGTAGGTTCTTCGTGTTGATATAATACCTGGTACTTGTCAACAACTCTATTCCATCTGAGATCTGTGTCCACCGTGAAATCATGACACAAGAGTCAAAAGCAGATTTGCATGCCACCGCGAATCGCTTGTACCGTTGCGATTGTTATTTAGTTATTACTACCCTATCAGATAGAAAAGTGGTATGGAGTGCAAGCATAGGTACGTGATACCGGTCAAATTCAATTTTGATACTAATTTTGGTGAGCTATTATCTCTGCCATCTTAAATTCGACGCATTTTTGATACGTACCCTGTTACTTTGGCTACTTTTTTTACATTCCTTGTTGATCTTTGGGTAAATGGGATGATTTGATAATTGTAAGTCCTTAAGAGATAACTATAGTTTCCGTATTTACTCATCTTGATGCCCGGCTTGAAGCTGTCGTAGCGGTCCCAAAGCGTGATAATGCGAACCCAATCTACTCGAATACATATAAGTCAGTAATTGAAATCGTACGTGCCGATACATTCTTTTATAGAATAGATCTTGAATCAGTAAGTTGGGTTTTGCTGACTATGAGTAGCTTCTGTTCATTCGTAGTGGATCCAAAAATTGAGGAATATTGAGAAAGCTGGCACGAGGGCTCCCTCTAAAGCTCAAGCACAGCACATCAATGAGCTTGCCAGATCTCTACAAGGTTGCCACAGTGTGCATAATCGTTTCAATCGTGCAGCATGGATAGAGCCATGAAGAGAAGGTGGTTAAGCAACGAAATAGCTAGAGGCTGCAGGCCGTTATCTTCTTGAATGCGACTACAGGCCAATGAGCACTGCGTGGAGTACAAAAATATTTTTAGCGTCAACTGAATATTTTTAGACGCCTCCTCGAGACGCCTACCCTTTGCATACAAACTACACAATTAAACGTCCATCATTTTATCAGTGGCCAAAGAAACACTGGTAGTCTAGCTAAAACGCATGCAATATAGTATCTATAATATATGTTACTCTTCTCTTCTCTATGATAACGTATGTGGTCGGCATTCCTGACACTAGCGCGCATCAAGAACCTCATTGTTGTTTTGCATTTTCTGTACTTTACACGGACAATTCGCGATCCAGTGCGTTGTTAGCAATTGCTTTAATAATACTAAGGTACGTCGATATCGCGCAAGTTTTTTATGTTATAGGCCCTTTGTTAGGGTCAACCTATCAAGCGGTACCTTGCCATAGTATGCTGCATTTTGCATTGCGAAACGTATTCTTTGCTAACAGTTCTTCTTTGTGCACTTGACGCTGAAAAAAACAATCTATGTGTATTAGCCAACTTTCTTTATCTTATAATCAATTACGCCGAAACATTTATAAAGAAATGGAAATTGCGTCACTTTTTTCACTAAATTTAGCTTGTGGAGCTGTAAATGAGTGAGGCAATGTGCGCAAACTTAGCATGATATTCTCCAGCACTTTGCCGACTATCAGTTCCATAGGTACGATCCATATAGAGAATACGTATTTACCGATCCAAGTTACAACGGGAGTTTCGTGTACTGCGCACAGAGAAAGAATTGACAGTACGAATCTACGTTGACAAACCACAAGAGGACACATCCCGGTGCGCGATTGCAGCGGGGCTGCCGTAGCTTATTTGCTAAGAGGAAGCTTTGTTAAGATCGGTGACATTCGTTCCATTTTTAGAACCAGTATGACTGTAGCGGATCGCAATCCGCTTACTCCAAGACAAACTACAACCTCAACCCAAGGCTGACTAGCTCTTCCGCTTAAAGTGTAATCTATATTTTCGGATTTACCTGCGGCAAACCCGCCGATATCTCAATCTATAGTTTTTTCTAAATTATATAGAAAAACCTTATTAAATATATAACTACTGCTTTCCAGCTACGTACTGACTTTTTGTAGTGTAGCCACACCATTGTGTATTCACACCATCTTATGTAAACCACACCATTGTGTGATCACGCCATCTTGTGATAACTGATACACTCTCCCCCATCAAGATTGTGAACACCTACAGTTCACATTCAACTGTCGCCTCGAACAAGGCTCGCGTGTCTAAGACACCACAACATCACCGGGACCTTCTTCCATTTGTCTGCCAAATGAGCCCTGTGTCGAGGACACTCAGCCTCTCTGGTTCCGCGGGGAAAGTCCTTCTTTGTCTCCTGCACGCGGTGCAACTCCGGACAGTACGTCCGAGGCATCAAGGCAAGCACATCCCAGGCTTTTGGTAACAGATACTCTTTCCCAGCGTGGAAAGAGGAAGAGGGTGGGGTGCCCCAGTGGCGCGACGTGAGCCCTGCCCAAACCTTACGGACGCTGTGTCCGCTCCCCGGATTCTCGACTTACGGGGGAATTGTAATCATTACCAACCATCTCAACAACGCACAGCAGCAGCTGGACGGCGGCTTTCATGCACTCGTATCCTTGTCCGGTCCTTGACCCTCGTGTGAAATACGGCTTCTGCTCGGCGGACTCCGCTGCAGAAGCGAAGGACGCGATCACTCGATCGTTGGGCGTCTTCGTAGTCGGGCCCCCGGCCACTACACAAGCAGAGCTAAAAAACGAAACGCTCTCCGAGCTCGCTTCTAGGTACCTCAAGAAATCCCAATGGGTACGTATCGCACTCGACTCTATGCTCAAAGAGGAGGTTTTTCTGTACCCGCGATGCGAACGATTCCTGTGGTGATTGTCCCTGGCAAAACCGCTGTAGATGACGAAAAGCTCTTTGAGCGATGGGTGCAGCTGCACCGGATACTCTTCTCGCTGCACAGCTTACGGCTGAGCCATAGAAAAGTAGACTAGCGTGAGGAACGCCATCTTTGCTTCGGGTCTGCCAAACTCAAGGCGCCTCGCTTACTTCATTCGGATTGTCGCCACTGCGACGTATGGGTTGATCCCACGCACTTTCGCGAGCTCTGTGGTCTCTCAAACGAGTTAATCTGCGATCGCAGCAGCTTAAGGCCATAGATTAAGCTCAGCTAATGACCCTTCGGCCTCCCCGACTTGCCAGGAAACGCGAGGCGTACGACGATGCGGAGCGTCATGTTCCTTCTGATCATCAGCGTCGACGACTTCTGAACAGTCTTGCCGAAGTGGATCTACAAATTACCACCAGTTCTCGAAGTTAGGGTACCGCCACTTCACAAGAAACTGGGTTTGATCCTGGCGACGAGGTCGACCCACAAGACGTTCCACGTGATAGTGGACGGCACTATTCTCGTCGAGAAGAGTTTGCGGAGAAAGACTGGGTCTTTAACGGGGCTACACGTAGCCTGGTATGAAAGGGTGGGTCACAATAGATGGTGTGGCCGTACAAAGGTATGGATAACACAAGTCCGTGTAATCACACAACGGTGTGGCTACAACGTAACAAGAAGCCACTACATGGCGGGACTGCCAGTGGTTATGCATATAAATTAGATTTTACGATTCAATAAGTAAACCCTAAAATTGAATTATAGGCGTCTTTGCCGCAAACAAAACAAATAAATACAGTTTCGATTTTGAACGGAAGAGTGTATTTGCCTTGGTTAAGGGTTTTGGGTCTTTTTAGAGGTGCTACACTCGTACTGGTTCTGGTATAGAACGTAAGGTCAGTGACCTTAGTAAGGTTCCTCTAAAGAAAAATCTACGGCAGCCCCACTGGACGTTATCGAACGCTGCCCATCCATACCGGAAAGGTGGGTCCCACAACGGGCACCGGGACGGCGCCGTCAATCAATGTCGAGAAGATTTCGTGCTAGTTTGCTTCCTATTGCGGTGCGTTCTGACATGGGCTGTTGGTCTGGTGCTTAACAGCATCAGTGCTGTTGTAGTTTAAGCAATTTTATTTGAACGTCATCTGGAGCTGATGTTCTCACAGACCAGTTCACAGTCAAACTGGAGCAAGGTAAAGATTCACAACCTGGAATAAGTGATGTACCCGACCCAACCCTTGCGCTAAACCAATCGGCGTATAGTAACAAATTCTCAAATAGAGCGCGTGAGTGTAGTCATAAGATATGAATTTTCTTGCCATATTTTGAATGATTCGAAAAAACTTACGTCAGACAATAAACGAAAACATGTAATTTACAGTCATAGATTGCAAAAATCTCGAACGAGATCATATATTAGGATGATGTTCTAGTACGAAAATTCAAACGACGATATCTCGGCATGATATCTAAGCATTCAAAATGATCATTTTTCTTAGTCTGTCGATTCAAAGGAAAATTAAATTTGCCGCTGTTGAAGTGGCGCAGGCGAAAGCTCGCTATACTCATCTGATGACGACATGATGAAGGAGTATTTGATATTTCAATGCACGGGCGGGACAATTAACATTAAACTACTAAGGTGGTGAACATGTCGCATCCAAACAGCTATTGCAGAAGAAAAATGAATTGGCTGGCATGCACACGGATGGTGACAACCAATCTTATTACCTGTGGTGAATGGCACGGTTAAAGACACGACAGGATGGTACAAGAAACATCGTCTATAATCAATCTGTGATCGTGGACGCAAAACGCGGTGATCATAGCAAGCGGCAAGAAGCTCCGTATCATCCGAACAAGATCGGATGGAAAGCGCATACAAATTGTAGAGATCCTTCCCTATCTGAGTTTGTACGCCGACTACTATCATTCCAGAAGGTAACTGAGCGACCTATGCAATAAGATCAAACGCTCATTTTGGTAAATTTAGGATATGTCTTAGGCGAGCCTCACGTAAAAGAAGGTCGATAATTTCACGTACTGGGCTGTCAACATAAGATGTCAAATTTTCGAATTTTGATGGTCAGTTGGTACTGTGACATGCTCCCACAGGCCATCAACAGTTCGGAGTGGCGGAGCAGATGAATAGGGCGGAGTTCAAGGGTGTGAGAACGTAGTCAACGGTGGGTTAGGTCAGAGCAGCGATGCTACTAGCTCAACAACATGATCAAACCGAATATTGAGTACCTATGCCAGTTTTGGTCGCACGGATGCCTCATGTAAATGGTGCAAATAGTGGGTGTAGATATTTTTTCGAGCGTATGTTTGCTGAGAGCACAAGAGGATATTGACTTCACAACTTTTAGTTTCACAAGGAGACATCTCTTAAAAATTGTTAGGCGTATATTTAATGGCATTCACCCCTTCGGTTCATCAGGACGATCAACTTTTATCCACGTTATGAAGAACGATGCTGACAAGTTACATACGAGGAACTGCCGGATCGCGTACGACAGCAACAGCAGCAGTTGGAAGCTGGTGATGAGTTAATGACTACTACAGATTATTTACTTGCTGAAGAGGTAGAGCCACACATCCAGCTCCAAAGTTAACGGAGATGACAGCACGACGATGAGTGTTGCCATGTTGTTCTGCTCGGTTGCGATATTGTGCGAGACTTGGTCCGGATACTAGAGACAGACCGACGAGTTCTGACGAGCAGCATGTGAACGATGATGATACAGAAAGCGACAATCACTTCCGACTTTCATCTTAAACGCTGCCTCGTATCCGATTGGGTTTGATTTGTATTCATCAAAAAACGGGATGAGCACTTAAAAGAGGCTTGATATATCGCTTTATAGCGAAAGCATGAGTTTGGTATTAACTTCTCCGGAACAAAATTCCCATGACCAGCATTATATTTTATTCGGGTTGTTCTATCTTACCTGATACACGACGGTCTGACGAGATGCCGATACATCTTTCTCCAACAGCAATCTCAGGAGCTGGCGTACGTGGGAGTATGGAAGGTTTGTTTTGTACCGATGTCGCCAGGCCGTCCGGGTGCAGATGATATAGGGATTATGGGCTGGAAAAGCGGCTAGTGCCTGATGAGTTACAACACAATTCAACTATTGCTGACGAAGATCGTCGGTAAAAGCTTGGTGGAGATCAGTTTGCGTACGCTACGAGTAAAAGTGGCTGTATGGTGTATTTATGTCCTTACATTGATGCTATGGCCATCGCAGACAACGCAAGAAGATTTGAGAGATACAGACAGGGCTCAAGATTTTGTTCACGTTCGAGTAACTTCGGATGGAAAATGAGTTCAACCCGATGACGAAAAGTTGATGACCAGACAGATGCGTTAAATTGACAAGGAGTCCAGTCGATTAAACCTGCCGGATTCAGAGGCAGCGTTGGATCAAAGTGAATTGAATCAAAGACGACGATGCTGCAGTCGCCAACGATAGGATTTGGCAGGAATGAGATGCGGTCAATGCCGTACAGTTTGTTGATCGGATTTGTGCTTCACATCACCATTTATACGCACCCTGACGTGTCGGACGCAGTAATGCAGCTATTGCGGTTCTTTGATAGCCCTCTTCTGTTGCATCGGCAGCACTGTCTCTTAATAACGCGTGAGCTCGAAATATTTAGTGGTAGCAATAGTGACGTGCTGGTGACAGATATCAAAAGGGACAGTAGCTTTGTCGATTGTTGCTCAATGGCGGGGACCGGCTACGGTTCCATTGTGATGATGAGAGGCGGACAGTGATTTTAGGTTAAATTCCCAACGTACAGTGGCGCTAAATATGATGGAGGTGGGATAATTGGGACTCGGCCTATGTACCCATGAATTGTTGTAGGCCTTGGGATGCTCAAGGAGGATCATTAGCAAGTAAAAGCTGCAGACGTTTTTAGATAATCAGAAAGCAGTCGGATTGGTAAGAAACGCAGGGTGTAGTACAAGAGACAACCATGTTGACAATTTGTTCGAATGATTTTGATTTGGGAGTACATGAAAGCGAGTGGTCATCGACATGAAGAACGTTTTCATGTTGGGTCAGTAAGCGGACATGCTGGTTACAAGATTAAACCTGTCACCACTGATGAAACTCAGCGTGTAGTCGTGCTTCATGAAAACTCAAAATACTGCTCGAAGCACATGATACCCTATCATGTGGCCACCTGGGAAGAAAAACTGCTGGCGAGCGATTTGTATTGATATCCCAGCATGTTAAAAGTAAGTCGTACCGCGAAATGTCGAAATTGTTCGCCCGTTAAATGTGCAAATACTAAACAAGTCCAAGCCACTTCTTTAAGACGAAGAGCTGGTCAATATACATGATAATCATGTTAAACACGTAGAGGCATACAAAAACATCTCCGTTCCAACCGCTGTTGTCGTAAACACAATGAGATCGGCACTGCAGCTATTGAATCCGTTTTTGCACGAAGCTTTTCTCAACCGAGACCTCGTTTTATGAAAAAAAATTAACACTCTTCTGCATCTGTCAATCCAAATGAAATTTACATAATACATACTTTCAAAGTAAGTTCCGTCTGGATTGACGTAGTCGCAATTCGCCATCGTACAGTTCAGGAATGCCGTATCCACGCTTATCTACTACAACACCTAACGATCTACAACGAATACATCCAGTATGGCCGGTATTGAGTTTACTTGTGCAGAAGATGGGCGTAGTATATTCCATACGTTCATTAGTGCCTTGTACGCTCTATTTCAAGAGAGAAAATAGTCCGTCCGACCTTCTTTAAACTCTCTGGAAGCCGACAGATCATAAATACGATTTGCCGATAGTAATATCACTGCAATCCTGTGTTCTACACCGGTTCGACATCGTCCATGTGTTTTTACCGGTTCTTCATTCCCTTTCTCTTATTCATTCAGGACCGGTAACGATCCACTTGTGTTGGCTGGATGCGTCATCAACGACCTTGTTCAAATGAATGACCATTTCGTGAGCTGGTAATTGCGTGTCATATATTCCGTCCACATCACCTCAAAGTTACCGTCAAATGAGCTCAAGTCATATGCGCGATACCGCTTTAGATTATCAATATAACTCAAAACATGCACCATGTTTTCGATGCAAAATATTGTTCGGGATCCAAATACACCGAGATGATTCAGCGTGGATTTCAACCGGAACCTTCTTCATACGGCGTGGCAAAAGTATGCTCGGTGTTTGTGGACCGATTTTTCAAGTAAAATCGTAGTCTCGATTGACCACTCCGCCAATCCTCCCTCAATTTACAGTATCTCGGTGCCTCCTTCATGTCAATCCGATTTATCACTCGGCAACTTTAATTTACTGAGGTCTGAACAAAAGGAAATCGCAAATGAAGGATCTCTCGATTCCGACAAGAGTCTGCAGTCATCTAGTTCATAAATTTCGTTTCATTGTCGTGGCGCAGTCATTTTGCCGTTCAACTCAGTGATTCTCGTAGGTTGCCTTGAATTTTATTCAGTTGCTCGCTACCTCTCTCCTTTATCGTGAGTATAAACCCACAACTTCCCTTAGGTAGTCGTCAACAGAGATAAAAGATAAGGTAGCTATTATCACTCTCGGAATCCATCATCAAATGCCTCATCCAGGAGTCTGGGAAATTTCTCGGTTATGCCGCTTATGCTAAGCATTCACCTCAACCTTTGCAGATAGAGACAGGGACAATAGCTTTCTCTGGACAATGTTAGTTTTATCTCATCCTTGTGAAGCATTTTCAAAACGCGCGATGTTTTCGCTCGAAATCAGGTAAAATGAAGCTTCTGCTTGCTTCCCTTTCATGGAGTCACCTCACAGAGTACCAACCATTGTTGGCATTGTGGCTGATACACATTGCGGTACATTTCGTTCTCACAGGGGTCCTGTCAACACGTCAGAATTTAGGCTTTTTCGACATTTATCTCCACCGCAACTGCGCTAGTCTTGCTCCAAAAAAACACAATTTATATTGACTGAGTCTCTGTTGCTAAACTAACAACGAAATGATGAGTATTGATCACATTTTCATGAGTCGAGAATACAGAGATTTGCCATCACATACAACATTAGGCGATTAGATTGTACTCCTCTTGTAGAGATTCGACATGCTCGATCTAGCCACAAGTTGATACTGCCATTTGGATTCAAAGCAGCTCAAAATTGGTGAATCGGCACGAGGCCAAGGAATACATTATCACGATCACGTTGAGTAAGCTGGTTTATTCAAGTGTAACCACCAATAATTCGAGAGGCCAACGACCCAGCAAAGCACGAATCTCCATTTTGACTAATGAAAAGCCCTCCTGAGTAATCCCGACTACTTTCACTGAGACAACATGATCATGACGAGAGGCGGATAAGGCTGACAACGAGGTCACGGGTGCATGGCTGGTCAAGTCCACCAAAGCACTCAGTACTCAAGCTTAAGGATTTGATCTTTAGCGCAAGACAAAATACGTTTTGCGACCTGGACTATTGTAACGCTGCGATCTGCGATCAAGCATAAATCGCGTGGATGCGGCACAACCGGATAACCAACAACCTTGCAT
Source organism: Plasmopara halstedii (assembly GCF_900000015.1). Lineage (NCBI taxonomy): Eukaryota > Oomycota > Peronosporomycetes > Peronosporales > Peronosporaceae > Plasmopara > Plasmopara halstedii. The sequence continues at coordinate 189,392 of NW_020187100.1, read as the reverse complement.
ACCTTGTCACAGTGACGCGATCTCTTCATGAACTCACAATGGTGAAAAGGGTAAAGAAACTTAGCATCTAGACAGCTTCAGCGAGCTGGTTGTGGGTTCTGCAGACTCTTGGAAAATTGGTCGAGGCAAGCAGCTCATAGTTCTACTAAGAACAGATTGCGAGTTCAATGGGTCAATAATCACAACAAGATGGATGTGTCGCTGATCGAGATAATGTAAATCTACCTCAAAAGTGCGAGCGACTCGGAGGAGATTACGGAGCGCACGAAAGGTGAACGTTGGGTGGTTAAAAGAGGCTGAAACAGCAAAACTGACAGTGTGCAAAATAATCTCGGTGGTTTCCTGAGCAAATGATTTGAATGCAACAAGTTTAGGCACATGAAGCAAGGATTATTCGGCCCAGGTCAAAACCAAACTGAAGGTTGACATGACCGGAAAAGAGCTGGAACAAAAAGCGCGAATGCGATGCGATTCTTGCGGTTGGCGAAGGTCGAACGGTTGGGTTGCTGATCAAAGTGGTAAACCTTTTCGGTTTGGACTGATGGAAGATGTCGATAAAAAGGTTAAGCTACTGGCAGCACACCTTATACATTGCTATGATCAACTCATTGGTTCAGATCGCTTCATAAATTACCCCCTTTAAACGTACAAAAAAAGCTGGCTGGTTGGCTCTGACGCTGGAGTGATGGCATTGAAGAGAGCGTCCATGATTTTTTTATAGCAGGGTCATAAACGAATACGAACACGACAAAATGAGGGGGAAGTAAGCTCGACACTCTTTTTTACCTCGTGAAGCGGAAAATTGGCAGCAAATAGCATACAACACTTATCTCTGAACCGACATGTTACCATCATCCAAATAACCAACCTCCTAACGTTTCTCTCGCACATATTACACAGGTGGCACCCCTTGTCCAATCTCCACAACTCCCAAATCTTGCTTGAATTTCTCCATATTGGCCTGTAACTCTTCCAAATGCTGACTCAATATATCATGCATCTTTTCATCTAAAAAGATAAATGAATTGCGGAAGCTGTTTTTAAATGTCATCTTTTTTATTTGTACATCAAACACCAGAGCATATTTGAGGTATTGTAAAGCCACGTCAAAATTTTTTTGCTGTGAGGCTTCCATGATTTCTGACTTAGAAGACGTAGCAACCGTACCATACAGACTGAAAAGGTGTTGAAAGTATTTTTCAGGGTTGATTCCTGAATTCGCCAAAGTTGTAAGCATAGTTGTAGACGAAAACATGGACTGCAGCATATCTTCTGCTAATTTATTTATCCGCGGGTATTTCCTTTGAGATCTTAAAAATCTTATCAGCGATTCAAACGGGATTGTGGAAGACAACAATTTAACCAGCTCGGTGTCGGTAAAAGGAAAATTTTTCCTGTATTGCAAGACGTAATTGAGTAGCCACAACATCGCAGAATTGTCTGATTTATCCAAATCATGCAAACTCTTCATTAATTTGGGAAACGCAAGATCTGGGCGAGTTTCTTTTCGTAAAAGATAATCCGTATGCCAAGTCAACCGTATGCTCATCAAGTCGCCCACCACGTCGTCAAGGTCTTGATTTAAAAAAACATCCTGAAACTCTTGTGATGTAATCATCTTATCCAGACTGTCTTCCGACAAATGCTTGCGTAGTGCCCATAGAAATTCAGCGTTGCGCAATGGGCTTTTACTTTTCGCAAGTCTCCAGTACCACGTGAAGTATTCAAGCCACACCAAAAACAGTTGATCCGTGACTTTGAAGTTCATAGACTTGTGCGCAAAGAAAATTTCGAGAATCTTTTCTGGGGAAAACCCCTTTTCTATCCATTGACCAAACACCAAAGGCTTGTACATGGAATCCAATACCATGGTTCGTTGTACATCCTCTGCAAAGCTCGCGAATTCTGGGTTGGCTTGAAGTTTATCAAACAGATCTACCACGTCTTGTGGCACAATTGGCTGTGGTTTTATTTCTTCTGTTAAAGTGACTAGCAGCTTTGTGTTATCATATTTCTCAATACTGTCATCACTTGTGGGGAATGTCCTGGAGGCTTGTACACTTTTTAACCAGTCCATGACGGTCTTGCCCTCGTAATAGCTATATTCAAGTACCGAAATTACATCTTCACCAGCCGTGTTTCTAAGATGATTGAAATAAGATGCTGTATCGATCGGCTGAGGTCGCGCGAATTGATTAGCAAACGATGATTCCAGTCGAGGCTTTTTCAGGGCGGGAGCTTCGTGTATCAGCTCTTCCACTTTTATTATCGCATTTGTTGAAAGTTCTTGGAACGTACTCAAAGTTTTCTCTAACATACTATCACTAGCCCCACCTTTCATTCTTGCTTCGTTCTCTTTGTCGTCAAGATGAGCCTCGTTCTCCACACGTTCGACATTATGTCTTTGCGTTCCATTCGAGATCGAGTCAGGTTTTAGTACTGGGGTGCAAAGCAGATTACGACGGTTTAAGTCTGCATCACCACCATTACCACATGCTTTTGCCCTCAATCTGGTCGCAAAGCAAAAGCTAGCTCCACTTAAAATGATAGCGACGACTTTCATGGTCTCTTTATAGTTCGATGTCAAATGCCAAATCGTCACTTAAATGGTGTCTTTGACCACAAGAAAACAAATCGTTGATGATTGCGAAATATTATGTTCGGTACACTCCAGTACCGAACATAAAATATTTATTTTTTGGAGTGTATCGAAATTCATTGATGGACTTTTCAGCTGAAGCGTGGTGACCTTATAGAATATGATGAGAAGTTTTGCTTTAGTAACACCTTTCTGAACATGTGAGTGATGGCTTATATGCAAAAAGCGTTATAATGATGCAGGTTGCGATGATGTCGTAAGGACAGATGGAAAGAGATACTTTTAATTTATTTTAGGACGATAAAATTTTAGTTGTTCCACATTTTTATCTTAATTGTTACTTTACAATAAAAAGAAAAAATTGCTAGCCGAAAGCGATAATTAGATAAACAAAAGCGTCTCTCGCATTATTAAACTGGTGTCCAGTCTTATAAAGCACCATATACACTATACTGTCATGCAGACATAAAAGATTGTGATGTTGTTAAGAATTATCACCTTTGTAATTTGAAAATCAATTATTAGAGCACAAGTCAAACATTCTTCAATCGTAAATTCATGATATTCTGGCTTAATAGAAGAAGCTGGTGTAGTAATAGACTGCCACGATGTCAAAAGTATTTTTAAGGAATGACTCCGAAGCCCGCAAAAGTCATAAACATGGCTTGCTGAGATTCAACCAGTAAATGCTAGAAGGATGAGGTCACAGGGATACGTTACGTGCCTGGTCAAGATTATGGACACAATGATTAAGGACAACAATACGGGAAATAAGTGCTGACACAACGGTAGTTGCTGATAGGCTTACGATAGATCAGGATCTAGTATAGTGAGTCGAGTATATAAAATGAGTGGCTTAGAAATAGCAAGCTTTTTTGCAAACTAAGGACCTGAATATATTCACCTCACAATTTACCTTCTACGCACTTTTTTATGACCATCCTATCTGAGGTAGATATCGTGCAGCATATCGTCGTTTTAATATTTACTGAGAGCTCTCAACAGCATCGCCGGCGCTTCATATGATACCAAGTGATGAAGCACCAAAAGTGGCAGCACAGTGAAATATCCAATAGCTTATTGACCCAATACGGTAGAATTCTAAGCTTTAATCCTGTTTGAAGTGTTTTTACAGGAAACACTTCATAAGAACGGGGTAACTGTGTGGCTGTCCTATGCACGAAAGCTCAAGTATATTACAATCGCAGCAGAAGACTATCGAGATACAAGTGTGAGTGATGGTCAGTATCATGTGGCCTACAGTCAACAAGACGTTGTATTTGTTATTGTCAGTGACTAAGCATTTCGACCATTTAGGTTCACATGTGGTCGATTAAAATGGATTTACTTCAATTTTAACCTCCTATCGAACACTTGTACCTCAAGCAAATTCTCACAGGTTATTGGTTGAACGACAACATGTAATGGGCTACACTTAGCCACTGCATGGAGGTACATTGATGTAACTTCTGTATGCATTGGGGCAATAAATAAAAGAAGATTACAGTATGGTGTTTCCAAATGAATACGTGATTTTTTATGAAGTCATAAATGTTCTGTGTGATACAGAAGGCTGGTTCCAACTTAGGAACTGGCGACGGGGCCGACGTGTCTCTCTGTTTAGAAGTGGGTGGTATAAGCCAGTCGCTTCTACTGAATAATTTACACGAAGATTGAGCCTCAGGCGTTCGAAGTTCAAGCTACGTACGCCTAAGATCTTATACCAGTTGCAGCTGAGGTTCAACCTCAGTACGCCCTTGATATATGAACAGGAGCTCAAGGTTTCATCAGTAATATTTCTAGGAGCACTTAATGTGTTTCGCATGTAGCTAGGACGAAAACTTATTTATTTCAATTGCTAATTTACCTTTCAGGTATTAAGTCGGTCTTCTTTCTCCATGTCGAGCTATCCTTCTCCTTCCAAGTCGATAATCGCTTCCTCGCTGCATAAACGTTGTGTTAAAGGGACTGTTAGTAAACAGTGCGCTCTTGCACTTGGT
>NW_020187100.1:184286-184783 GCF_900000015.1 Plasmopara halstedii | reverse complement strand
AGCAGTGCACAGCCGATGGCAAAGTCCGAAGCGTCACAGACGACGCTGAAAGAACGATTAGGATCTGGCAGTGCCAGTATTGGTGCATGACGGAGGCTGTCTTTGAACCAGTCAAAAGCCTCCTGATGTTCGGTGTTCCAACACCATTCCGCATCCTTTTTAAGAAGATTGGATAATGGCCGGGACATTTCTGCGTAGTTTACGCTGTACTTGTGCAAGTAGTTGGCGAGACCAAGCCACTTACGGAAGTCCTTCTGATTCTTTGGAACTGGCCAGTCTACAGTGGCCTTGACCTTAGCAGATCCGCTCGAAGGTCACGCTTCCCAATGAAGCACCCCAAAAGGGAATCTCTTCTGCGCAAAAGATGCATTTGTCTGCGTTGGCGTACAGTTTGTTCGTGCGCATGCACTCGAGCACCGCAATTAAATGGACGGCGTGATTCTCCTCATCTGTCCTCCCGTGCTTCGCACGACTATGAACGAAAATGTCGCCAAAGT
>NW_020187100.1:181612-182522 GCF_900000015.1 Plasmopara halstedii | reverse complement strand
CGGCGTCTTGCAGCCAGCATACGGCGTCGCCGTCGCCTCTGTACAGAGGTTCAATGTCTCGGTGGGACCAGAGTGAACACGCATTCCGCGTCGTCTGGTGTCACCCTGACTTTCCGCTTCTTTGAAGCTCCGATGTTATCTACAACATCCAACGAAGAGCTGCTGACACCGCAGTCTTCGTCCAATGGATAACATGCCACCCCACGCGCATCTGAAGGGCCGTGCCCAAGATGCCTCGGACTCTGTCCGACCACGCCATCAATGACATGCAGCACCTGGTTCAATGCTCGAGCAGCGCTCAGTAATTTACGTGCCACTTCACGTGCATCACGGGGGCCTAGCCCTCGATGCCGCGGCCCTTGGCCGACCATGTCACGCATGACATGCAGCGACTGCTCCGAAACTTGAGCAGCGCTCAGTAGGTAACGTGCCACTCCACGATCAGCCCGCGAGCCACGCTCGAGACCCTTGTCCAATACACCCAAGGTCTTTGACCTCCAGTCAATCCATGGCTTATAGTATTCCAACCATGCCATTCCTAGGATGAGGTCATACCGTGCATCCTAGTCTAAGACTAGACAGCGTTCCACGCTATCAAAGTCAAGAAACTTGACTCCGAGGTCCACAGGGAGCTTCGGGACCGTGACAAGTATCCCCGTCGCTAGGCGAACAGTGACCAACCGCGCTTCAGCGCCTCAGCATACAGCTGACTTCCTTCCATCGTGGAGCGTGGCGCATAAATGCCCGACGCCCCAGAATCGATGACGATCTTCCATAACTTCTCAAAGCCCTTTACGGTCGCCACGGCCAGCAAGCCCGGCGTGCATACGCGTTCAGTGTTCAAGAGCACGAAGCTCTTCGGGGCTGGGCCCTGCTGACCTATGCCTCCCTTAAGCTCAACAGAACTCAG
>NW_020187100.1:180135-180721 GCF_900000015.1 Plasmopara halstedii | reverse complement strand
TGGAGTGCGTGTTCACCCTGGTCTCACCGAGACATAGAACCTCTGTACAGAGGCGACGACGACACCGTATGCTGGCTGCAAGACGTTGGGTGTCGACCCTGATCCAGGGTGTGTCTACCGTAGACGACGGTGCACAGTTATACACCTTTGTCAACGGTTTGACGGGGGAGGAAGATGGCGACGTCCGTTCGAGGCTTTGCCTGCAGTAGATGCTCTTCTTGAGCTGGACGAGATGTCCCTTGAAGGGTTCGGCAGTGCCTTGAAGGCAGGCGATTTGGCCGAAGTGGTCATTATACGACCGGACGAGGAGATAAACTTGTCATCGCTTCTGGATGGAGCTGTCTTGGAGGACATCAAGAGAGTGCTGAACGCACATAGTGGATCGTCGATCCCACGGAATTCCTTGGATCCGTACTATCCTTTGGTAAAGGAATTTCAAGACGTTGTCTCATTAATCCCGCCTTCGGTCCAACCTCCGGACCGATGTGTGCGTCATGAGATCGACCTGGTTCCGGGAACCAAATACTGCGTAACACGCCAATGGCACCTGCCCAAGAAGCAGTGCGACGTCATTGACGCATTTTTT
>NW_020187100.1:179560-180125 GCF_900000015.1 Plasmopara halstedii | reverse complement strand
GCGGTGACGACCGGGTCGACCGCCGTCCGGTGACTCGTGATGCTCTTCGAGCCCTTGATAACGAGGTCCTTCGTGATCGAAGCTTCGCTGAGCGTCATGTTGAAGTAGCATATCGCTGTGCGGACACTCTTGAGGATTTGAAGCACGTTGTGCGCCGGCTGCCTCATCGTGAGGACAAACCGCGCTATGTCGGGGCGATTCCTAGCCGTGGAGTAGGCGAATGCGTCGCTGCATGCGACGGTGGAGCGCTTGGCGCCATTATAAATAGAGGTTGTTGCACTCTGTGCTCAGAACCAGTTGTTGGTTCAGCTGGGCGGCCGAGGGCCCGTGGGATCCGCTCCGGCGCCAACGCTTCCGCGATCACTTGCGCCGGATCCCGGCACGGCTTGAGCAAGCCCACGTAAGACACCAGGTGGGAGCGCATCCGTTTTGTTAGGTTCAGCGTGTACGCTAGGCCCTGCTTTTGGCCACAATCTTAAACGGTCCGATGAACCGTGGACGAAGCTTCGTCCTGAAGATAGCAGAGGCTGCATGTGTAGGCTGGTTTTTAGAATTTAATAGAACT
>NW_020187100.1:179082-179550 GCF_900000015.1 Plasmopara halstedii | reverse complement strand
GACGAAGCTTCGTCCTGAAGATAGCAGAGGCTGCATGTGTAGGAAGGTTTTTAGAATTGAATAAAACCAGGTCCTCAACCTTAAAGCTTTCTGCTTTGCCTCTTTCTCAATCATCTGTATGTTGTTTCTGCAGGTCTTGGCTTTCAGCCATCGCATCGCGAACGTGTCGTAGGACACTCAGTCGGGTAGACAAGAAGTCATCGACTTCTTTCCGGATGGTGAGGCGGCTGACATCAGCTAGCCGATCGGCTATTCCCCCCACCAAGCCCTGAGCCATGGGATGGCGGCGTCAGAGGGACGCGAGGGTGAACCAGCCCGTTCAAGTAGAACGGCGTGTAGCCGGTAGACGAATGTTTTGCATTGTTCAGCGCAAACTCTACGAGTGTCAACATGGCGCTCCAGCGCCTCGGCATCTCAGGGCAGACGCTGCGAAGAACGTCGTCGATGACGCGATTCACCCTTTTGGTG
>NW_020187100.1:174559-174664 GCF_900000015.1 Plasmopara halstedii | reverse complement strand
TGGGGCCTGAACAACTGCGTCACAAGACGATTAAATGTTGCTGGTGCATTTGACAGCCTTGAGGCATCACCAGCCACTCCCAGAGCATGCCGTTCGGAGAGCTTA
>NW_020187100.1:173668-174549 GCF_900000015.1 Plasmopara halstedii | reverse complement strand
ACGATACGCCACTTGCCGTTCGGCTTCCGAACACAAAACGTGGGTGTCAAATGGGGAGGCTTGCTCTCACGTACCATCCCTGCCTCGTGCTTCGCACGGAAAAAGGCGTTAATGACGTCGCACTGCTCTATGGGTAGAAACCATTGGCGTGTTACGCGTATTTAGTTTCCGGAACCAGGTCAATCTCATGACGCATACCTCGGTCCGAAGGTAGGACCGAAGGCGGGTCTTTGGAGACGACGTCTTTTAATTCCTTTACCAAAGGATAGTACGGATCCAAGGGATTCCGTAGGATCGACGACCCACTCCGTGTGTTCAGCACTCTCTTGGTGTCCTCCAAGACAACTTCATCGAGAAGCGATGACGAGTTTATCTCCTCATCCGGTCGTACATTGACCACTTCGGCCAAATCGCCTGCCTTCAAAACACTGACGAACTCTTCAAGGGACATCTCTTTCAGCTCAAGAAAAACATCTACTGCAGGCAGCATAGCATCGAGGCGGACGTCGCAATCTTCCTCCCCCGTTATACCTTTGACGAGGGTGTATAACTGTGCACCTTCGTCTACGGTTGTCACACACACTGAATCAGGGTCGGCGCCCGGCGTCTTGCAGCCAGCATACGGCGTCGCTGTCGCCTCTCTACAGAGGTTCTATGTATCGGTGAGACCAGAGTGAAGACGCATTCCGCGTCGTCCGGTATCACCCCCATTGTCCGCTCCTTTGGAGCTCCGATGTTCTCTACAACACCCGACGAAGAACTTCTAACCCCGCAGTCTTCGTCCAGTGAATTTCACGCGCATCTGAAGGGCCGCACCCAAGATGCCTCGGACTCTGACCGACCACGCCATCAATGGCATGCAGCGACCGCTTCGATACTCA
>NW_020187100.1:172216-172976 GCF_900000015.1 Plasmopara halstedii | reverse complement strand
GCATAATTGCCCGACGCCCCGGAATCGATGAGGATCTTCCTTGGCTTCTCAAAGCCCTTTACGGTCGCCTCCACGGCCAGCAAGCCCGCTTGCATACACGTTCCGTGTTCAAGAGCACGGAGCTCTTCTGAGCTGGTCCCTGTTGACCTATGCCGCCCCGAGGCTCAACAGAGCTCAGTTCTTTCCCAGTATCGCCCCGCGCCTACTAAGTGGTGTCGTTTCCCCGCGACGAACCAGACTAGTAGGCGTTGGGGCGATGATTCGAAGAATCTTGACGCACCTTGCGCAGGATGGCAACTGTTCCGCAGGTGACGGGTGTCTCCACAGACAAAACACCGTCGTGTGTTTGTGTGCTGCCCGGCAGCTCGGAGCACTGCTCCCTCAACCTCAGCATAGCTGAGATCCATGGGCATAGGCCCGCTCGACGAGCTGTTGGAGTGTGCATTCCAACCAATTCGTGCCGACTTTAAATTGAATTCGGCATTCAATGCCACATTCACCGCCTCTTCAAACGAGGACGGATGCACACAGAAGACTTCCATTCTGGCCACGCCAATGCGGAGGCTCTTCATAAAGACGGTCACTGTGACTGCCTCCGGAAAGGAATCTGCTGCTATCCCAGCAATGAGAGTGCGCATCTCTTGGACAAAGTCCACCAATTTCTAGGAAGCGCGATCGTACGCGATATGCCTGATTTGGCGGCGAGAACACTCGTGAGAGCTACAAATTCAGCTTCGACCGACGTGGCGCACGTCAGTAC
>NW_020187100.1:172065-172206 GCF_900000015.1 Plasmopara halstedii | reverse complement strand
CCTGTAGTGCTCGCCCCTGGCAAAAGCACTACAGATGACGAAGCGCTCTTTGAGCGATAGGTACGACGGTACCGAAAACCTTATTCACTGCATAAAATGCAGTTGAGCCACATAAAAGTGGACGTGCGCGTGGTGCGACAT
>NW_020187100.1:171410-172055 GCF_900000015.1 Plasmopara halstedii | reverse complement strand
GCGTCTTGCAGCCAGCATACGGCGTCGCCGTCGCCTCTGTACAGAGTATCTATGTCTCGGTGAGACCAGGGTGAACACGCACTCCGCGTCGTGCGGTGTCATCCTCACTGTCCGCTCCTTGAAATTCCGATGTTATCTACAACATCCGACGAAGAGCTGCTAACCCGGCAGTCTTCGTCCTGTGGGAAACGTGCCACTTCACGCGTATCTGAAGGGCCGTGCCCACGATGCCTCGGACTCTGTCCGATTGCGCCATCACTGGCATGCAGCGACTGTTTCGCAACGAGAGCAGTGCGCAGTGGTTTTCGTGCATCATCACGTGCATCACGAGGGCCTCGCCCTCGATGCCTTGGTCCTTGGCCGACCATGTCACGCATGACATGCAGCGACTGCTTCGATACTCGAGCAGCGCTCAGTGTTTTGTGTGCCACTTAACGTGCATCACGAAGGCTTCGACCTCGATGCCTCGGCCCTTGGCCGACTATGTCACGCATGACATGCAGCGGCAGCTCCGAAACTTGAGCATCGCTCAGTGGGTTGCGTGCCACTCCATGATCAGCCCGCGAGCCACGCTTGGGACTCCTGTCCGATGCACCGTTAATGTCTACCAACTTGGACATTCTAATGTCTAACAAGCTGACCGTT
>NW_020187100.1:162195-171400 GCF_900000015.1 Plasmopara halstedii | reverse complement strand
AGCCACATACCGTATTCTTGTTTGGGTGCAGTCACAACATGCCCATCTCGTGTGACACCTTCTTCTGTTACCAGGGTACGTGTACCCCGTTACAACAGACCTATCGTTCTATACTAGAACCAGTATGAGTGTCGCGGATCGCAATTCGCTAACTCCAAGAGTACCCACAACCTTAACTCAAGGCAAATACACTTTTCCGTTTAAATGTAAAGCGCATTTCTTTGTTTTATTTTGTAGCAGAGTAACCTAAATCTGAATCTATAGGATTTCCTAAGTGTATAGTATAACCTATAATAAATGCATAACTATTGGCAGTCCCGCACGTAGTGGCTTCTTGTTAAGGTGCAGTTACACCATTGTGTGGTCATACCATATTGTGCAACCCACCCCTTCATACCAGGGTACGTGTAACCCCGTTACACTCTACCCCATCGAAATTGTAAGCACCCGCAATTTACATTTAACTGTTGCCTCGTACGAGATTCGCATGTCCAAAACACTTCTACGTCCTCAGGTCCTTCTTCACGCATTCTCTATTCTGTGTCTATGATATGAGCAAAAACCAGCCTCGCTGGTTCCGAGAGCGTCTGCGTGCAAAGCCTTTTTTTGCCTCCCGCACGCCAGACACGCTTCAAGGGACCGCATACCAAGCCCTCGGCAACCGAGCGCCGCACACTGCGCCCTCATAGGCGACGGTTTACCTTGTCGAGGATTCGGAGGAAGTCGACGACGAGCCAGATACTTTTTTCCCAGATGAAGAGAAGAGGAGGATGAGGTACGCCAGCGGCGCGACGTGAGCTCTGCTCGAACCTTGCGGACGCCGTGTCCGTTTCCCGACTTCTCGACTTCCGGGGGGAAGTGGTATCATTACCAATCGCCTCGACGAGACACAGGAGTAGCAGCTGAAAGCTGCCCGCAGGGCGTCTATGCGCGCGCATCCACGTCCATTCCTAGACCTGCGTGTGGAATACGGCTTCCGCTCGTCGGTCCTGCTACAGAAGGGAATGACGCGATCACTCGATCGTTATGCATCTACGTAGTCGGGCCCCCGGCCACTTAACAAGCCGAGCTTGACTAACGAAAAGCTCTCCGAGTTCGCTCATTGTACCCTGAGAATAGTAATAGATAAGTACCGCGCTCGACTTCGCGCTCGAAGAGGGGGCACTCCTGTACCCGCAATGCGGACGATTCCTGTAGTGCTCGCCCCTGGCGAAACCGCTTGCAGATGATGATGAGCTCTTTGAGCGATGGGTGCAGCGGCACTGAAAATTTTCCTTGCTGTCTAACTTACAGCGGATCCACAAGGAGGTGGGCGTGCGCGTGAAACGCCATCTTCGTTTCGAGTTTGCCAAACTCAAGGCGCAACGCCGACTTCCTTCTTAGTGTCGCCCTGCGACTTATGGGTTAATCGTTCACGCTTCCGCGAGCCTGTGGTCTCTCACACGGGTGGGTTTACGACCACAGCAGCTCAGATACATAGCTTGAGCTTAGCTCATGGCCCTTCGACTTCACTGGCTATTACCGAGAAGCGCAGGCGTACGACGATGCAGAACGTCATGATCCCTCTGATCATGAGCATCCACGACGTCTGGGTAGTGGCACCTCAAATTCGCACGAGATCTCGGAGTTTGGGTATCCCCTCCACCTCACAAGATACTAAGGATGACCCTGTCGACGACGTCGACCCACAAGACATTCCATGTGATAGTGGACACCACCGTTCTCGTTGGGAAGAGTAGGCTGCGGACGATGACGACTTGGTCGATCGTCGTCCAGTGACTCGCGATGCTCTACGAACTCTTGAGGACGAGTCCATCGCCATCGGGGCTGAGGTCGCATACCCTGAGCAGAAGACCTCGAGAACTTGGAGCTTTTTGTGTACCGACTGCCTCACGATGAGGACTATCGCACTTTGCCGGAGCGGCCCCTAGTCGTCGAGCAGACGAATGCGTAACTTCGTGCGACGGTGGAGCGCCTGGCGCAGTTGGAGATGGTGAACGTTGCACTCCGTGCTCAAAACGAGATACTGCTTCAGCTTCTGGGTGGCCGAACACTTGTGGGCGCCGGAGCGGCGCTTCCGCGCCCACTAGCGCCGGATCCAGGTACGGCAAAAGCAAGCCCACATAAAACACCAGGTGGGTGAGTATCCGTTTCGGAAGGTTTAGCGTATACGCAAGGCCCGCATTGCAAAAGATCCGATAAAGCGTGGACAAAGCTTCTTCTCAAAGACAGTAGAAACTGCATGTGTTGGAAGGTATTTGGTTGTTGAAAATTCAGTATACTGATTAGCGGCTCTCACACGTGCGCACATATGTGCTCGTCCATTTGTACAGCTTGCCCCCCCCCAGAGATGAAAGCTTACAGAGCTCTAGGTCTTCTCAACACCGAGATAACCACTGTGTGGGTTGCCGAAGGCCTCAGAGAGGATACGGAACTTCATATCCTTATCGTGAGGAGCCATAATTCGTGGCGATCCATCGAGTCGGTGCTATAATACAGCAGTCTATTACTCAACGAATTTTGGTGTAACCTCGCGACGACAACTTCTTGTCTGAGTTCCCAAACACTTTGCTTTCGAGAATCCGTAGCAGCGCTACACACATATCATCACCCGCGTATGCGGCGCGGATCAAATCTGTCACTAACGACGTCCCTATCGTGACATGAGCAAGCTCTTAATCCGGTCTGCGTTGTCACACATCAGCCAAAGCATTCTGCTATTCCCAGGCTTATACTTCACCTCAAAGTTAGATTAAGCGAAGAAGGAAACCCACCTGGCCATCTTTGCGAGAGGTGGGGCGACTGAGTCGTAGTGCGTAGTGACGCACGATCGGCGTAGATCACAAATGGCTTGGTGCCGAGCAGGTGTACCTTGAACATGACAAATGCATACTATATCGCAAGTAATTTCTTATCGTGGGCTGGACACTTTTCTTCGCGGACTTTGGCTGGCGAGCTTCAAACGCGATCACCCAATCTAACTCCTCGGCGTCTGCTTGCGGCAGTGCAAAGCCGGTGGCAAAGTCCAGAGCGTCACACACGACATAAACGGATAATCGGGTTCTGGCAATGCCAGTATCGGTGCATGAAAGAGACTGTCTTTGATCAAAAGCCTCCCTATGCTCGGTATTCCAACACCATTCCGCATCCTTCTTCAGGAGATTCGACAATGGCCGAGCCATTTCCGCATGATTCTTGCTATACTTGTGCAAGTAGTTGACGAGGCCAAGCCACTTGAGCAAGTCCTTTTCGTTCTTTGGAACCGGCCAGCCCACAATGACCTTGACCTTAGCAAGATCCGTTTCCCAATAAAGCATTCTCAAAAGGAGGATTTCTTCGGCACCGAAAATGCACATGTCTGCATTAGCATATAGCTTATTCGTGTGCATGCACTCGAGCACCGGTCTCAAATGGACTATTTGGACCTCTTCATCCGTCCTCTCGTGCTCCGCACGACTGTGAGAGAAGATGCCATCGAAGTATGGTTGTGCATACGCCCTGTTGGGTCTGAACAACTGCGTCGAAGAACACTTAATGATGCCGGTGCATTTGACAGCCATTAAAGCATCGCCAGCCACTCCCAAAGCATGTCGCTCGGAGTACTCACGGCTGTCAGCGGAATATCACTCGCTCTCATGAGCAGTTGGTAATACCCATCAACCAAGTCAAGTGCACTGTACTTTGTACATCCAGCTGTGATAGTCTAAAAAATCTTCCCAGTTAGGTGTCTGTACCAAAATGGTGGCAGCGTTGAGCTTATTGCAAGCGTAAACAATCTGCCACTTGCCATTCGGCTTCCGGACAAAAAACGGGGGGTGTCGAATGGGGAGACTTGCTGTTACGTACCACTCCTGCGTCGTGACTCGAACTGGAAAAAGCGTCAATGACGTTACACTGCCTTGGGCAGGGGTCATTGGCGTGTTACGCAGTATTTAATCCCCGGAAATAGGTCGATCAAATGACGCACACCTCGGTCCAGAAGTAGGACCGACGGCGGGTCTTTGGATACGATAGTAAGGATCCAGGGAATTCTCTAGAATTGAAGAATCACTTCGTGCGTTCAGCACCCTCTTGGTGTTCTCCAGAACAGCTTCATCTAGAAGCGACGACGAGTTGTTCTCTTCTTCCGGTCATATAATGACCACTTCGGCTAAGTCGCCTGCCCTTAAGGCACCGCTGAACCTTTTGAGGGAGCCCAAAAAGAGCATCCATCGCTTGACAGCCTCGAGGTTGACGTCCCCGTCGTACCGTTGACGAGGGTGTATAGCTGTGCGCTATCGTCTACGATAGACACATTCTGGGTCCGGGTCGACCCCCGGCGTCTTGCAACTAGCCTACGGCGTCGCCGTCTACTCTCTACAGAGAATTTACATCTCGGTGAGGCCAGTGTGATCTCGCACTCAGCATCGTCCGGTGTTAGCTCCACTTCCTGCTCCACCTGAGCCCTGGTCTCTTTTACAAACTTCCGATGGAGATCTGCTAGCTCCACAGTCTTCGTCCAGTGGATATCGTCCACGCGCATCTGAGGGGCCTTGCCCACGATGTCTCAAACCTCGTCCGACCATGTCACTATTGACATACAGCAATTGCGTTTAAACGTAAGCAGTGCTCAGGTGCTTCGACGGGGCCGAGGCATCGAGGGCGAGGCCCATGGCCGACCACGTCACGCATGGCCTGCAGCGACTACTTCGATACTTGAGCAGCGCTCGATGCCACTCCATGTTCAGTCAGCGAGTCACGCTCGAGACTCCTGTCCAATACACCTTTGGAGTTCGACAGCTCGGATACTCCGATCTCCAGCACGTTGACTATCCCGGTCCGATGCCCGCGCCAATTGCGTTTCTACCTTCTAGCAGAAGTGGCTTCATGACCCACCAAAGCTCCACCAAGAGACGTACGTAGCGCTCAAGGTCATCGGCCCTCCAATCGATCCATGGTTCATGGTGTTCCAGCCATGAGATACCAAAGTTGAGGTCATACCATGAATTTAAGTCTAAAACTTAGTAGAGTTCCACGCTATCAAGGTCAAGAAACCTGACAGTGAGGTCCACAGTTTATCCGTTGATAAGCGAACAGTGACGATGTCACTCAACCGCTCTATCAGTGTCTCAGCATACAGCTGGCTTCCTTCAATCTTGGGGCGTCGAGCATAATTGACGCCCCGGAGTCGACCAGGATTTTTCATGGCTTCTTAAAGCCCTTCAACGACCAGCAAGCCCGGGTTGCATACACTATCCGTGTTCAAGAGCACGGAGCTCGTCGGGGCAGAACCCTGCCGACCTCCACATTCTTGAGGCTCAACAAAGCTCAGTTCTTACCCAGAAGACTGCTCCACGCCTACTGGGTGTTGCGTTTCCCCGCGACAAATTATAAGACTGGTAAGAAGCGATATCGGTTCGATGAAGCGTGATGCGCCTTGCGAAGGGGACAACCAGTCCAAAGGTGACGGGTGCCTCCACCGTCGGGTGTTCAAAGACTACCCGGCAGCTCGGAGCTCTGCCTCTTTTCTCTCATCATAGCTCAAATCCATTGGCTCACTAGTCAAAATCTGAGGCAAATGCGCATCTATCCACTCTGTCGTGATGATGTGCGGGAAAAAGGCTGTGCCAGTCCATGGAGCTGGTTTACTCAAATGTACAGCACCCTTCGGTGTGTCGGCGCACCTCTTGATGTTGTCTTGGTAGCATTGAGACAAGCATTGCAAACTTGTATGCGGGAAGCCGTTTACATTAACCAGTTTACGTGGATCCATAATGCAGGGAATTTTTTCTCTTTAGCGAAACGAAGTTATCTTGTGGCATCAAACAGACTTGTTGGTTATGACGACGATGACATTTGCAAAGATCCAGGGTTTGTGTGAAAAAGGAGGGTGTCGATTTAGACATACTTGGCTTGAAAGCGGAATGGTTGATGTGAGTGGTCAATCCGTTATCGAAAGATGGTAATTGATACCTCGTGATATAGATTAATCCCAAATAAAAGCTAAGTCTCCACAACCGCGTGAAGAAAAATGAATGATCACGGAAGTGATTACCCCAAAGTAAAATCAAGCCTTCCCACCCGCGTGAAGATTAAGCAAAATATTGCAAAAGCAATTACCCCACAAGTCTTCTTCGTCTTGCGCCTAAAGAACTAAGTTGATTCTGACATCAACAGAAGAAGGAAGACATGAAATGTCTCGCGGCTTGATGAGTCGTAAAGGCAGTTATTTTAGATAATATACTCCACAATCGCGTGAAGTACAACCTAATTAGCTCCGCTTACCCAATCAATAAGTTGAAAAGCATTGACAAAGTCAAAAAGTAGCTTAATTATTACTATAAGTCACTTAAGTTGAGAAAAAGTCAATCACAGTGAATAAAGCCAAAAGACAGTCGATCAATGCGAGCAAAGTTGAACGTAATTCTCTCCACAGTAAACTAGTTAAAAGGGTCTTCGATAACGTGATGATTCCATGCATGCTTGAAAAAATTAAGCAAAAACTTGTACCGATGTGAGTTCAGAATGCGTGAATGTGTTAAAGCCTTGATGGTACGCTGTAAATGCAAGCGTAATATTGTGAGGCACTGTCGGAAAATTGCCATAAAGTGAAGATAAGGCGAGTCGTAAATTGCCTTATTACGGACAATCCAGAACGTTCGAAAGATACAGCATTGGATAAAGTTAAGCAGTCGAAGCGGTAAGTGAATACCATAGTCATGTTGGCGGTGAGGTTAATGAGGAATAAGGCGTGGTCCCATTGATTAGTAGTATCAAAAATCCATTGAAACGGTAGGAGAAATAAACGCCATATAGTATTGGCTGTGTAGCATTCCTGTAGTAAATGCTTTGGGGTTTCTAGTGTAGAACAACCATGAACACAGTTAATGTCTTGAGTGTGCCAGCTAAATTTGTATCGAAAATCCAAGCCATTATGTTTCAGTCGGAAAAGAAGGTCAGAGAAGACGGGAAGAATATCACATTGAAGCTTGCGCAGTGTAGACCAGTGATTAATAGGTGGATATATTCTATTGAGTCGTAAAGACTGCAACCGTTACTACGGTGGTAAACTTGACTTTAGAAGACGGCGAATCAGAGTGCTGGTGGTGTCTATAATGTTTTGGCCGTCAAAAGTCCAGATATGAAGTGCAGCAAGCATTCCTTCAGGGAGGCACGGGTATATGATGAATGTGCCATAGTGGTATGGTGCACTTTTTCGTGGTAAAAGTATCTCTACCACCCTTGTTAGTGCACGCGCAGTGTTGATACTCAAGCCTGATAGTGTCTCACGTAGTCTGAATGAGTCAGGGATAAGTATTGACATGCTTTTCGATGTAACACAGCCAAAGTATTTTGCTCAGCAGTAAACCGAAGAAAGGTGTTGTTCCAAAGTGGCCAAATCAGCTTAGTGAACACCGGGCTAGTGTTCACTAGTTTAGACAAAAGTCTATTACTCCATATTGAAAGCGCTCGCTGCCAATAAAGAGGGACGTTTTCTCATCGTAGTAGTCGTAATTGATTGTAGGGGCATGTTGAGAAAGTCTAAACTCTTGCCTTGACCTTGTAGTGCACTATCGAAAGCAGCTCGAGCTGAAGTAAACCACTTGGGTGGGGAGTCCAGATTGACTCTGCAGTGTCGGATAAGCTGACGTATTAAGTTGACCTGAAAGAGTGCGACTGTATCGGCAACAGTATGAAGGCTAAATCCCCCAGCATATAATGAAATTGAGTGCCACTTGCTGAGAGCTTAGCTTCGAACTGATGAACCATGAACTCACGGTGATGGAGTGTTGTTAACAAAGTCTCTCAGCGCTTGAATACTCAGAAATACCACAAAAATTAATTGTATCATTGTCTTAAGTAGTACGACGCGGTCTTGTAGCGTATGAGCTCTCCAACGCCACGCAACACAAAGGTGCTGAAAACGAAAAAGCAGTTAACTGTAAGCTGGGCCGGCACTGAAGACCCACAAGCATACCTAAAAGTGTGGTATGCTCTTCATTGGTAAGTACACGGGTGTCACAGTCGCGTAAGGCGCTGAGTAAAGAGTACTCAGATTTCTTCCAGGTTCGAAAAGAGAATATAACAGTTTTGTCCATGTTAACTGCATACCAGTTGCAGTGCAAAATTCTTGAACACGTGCCAGAAACGTAGGGGCTTAGATTAAATCATTAACCACCCCTGTAATGTCGTCTGCGAAGCTGAGAGTGTAATAATAAGTTTCACGAATTTTTATTAAAAAAGATTGATTGACCACTCGAAGATAGCACAATAACGGTTCGATAAATAGAACAAAGGGCCCTGGCGAAAGTAGGTTTCCTTGTCGACTCCCGCACCCAAGCTGAAGTAATGTGAACAAGAGTTACTAATTAAAACTTGTACTATGTACCCAGTAAGATGTAGAAACCCAACGACGGAAACATTCACCATATCCCCAGTGTTGAAGAACAATATCAAAATACCTGCCAGGTGACACTGTCAAGAGCCTTCGCAAAGTCGAGGCATATGGCACCGGCGGGAGTTCGTGTTTCACAGGTGGTGGTATAATGTTAGAGATCCAAAAGATACCTTATTGCATGGCGAATGTCACGACCGGGTACAAACCCAAATTGGTCGTCGCCGACAAGCTTAGGTAAAACTTGTTTGAGTCTGTAAGCCAGAGCTTTAGGCCCAAACTTTGCATCATTATTCAAAAGCGTGAGGGGACGATATTTCTTTGGGTCTGAGCGACCACCCCTTATGAAGAAGATAAAGATAGGCACAACGTTGAAACTCTGTCATACGAACAAGCCGGAATTTACCATAAATATCAGTTACAAAGCTCGTGCTCAGTCAGATAGAAAAAGCTGGTAATACTCAGCCGGTAAAATATCAGGACCTCGGCTCTTCCCACATGCTGTGTGCTTGAATGCATAGTAGAAATTATTAGCCGTAAGCGAAGCATCCAATGCTGAAGCTTGTAACGAGGTCGTCTTCCGCTTGTTGTGCTTCAAAATGGACTGTAGTTTGTCCAAGTCAAAATCCTCAGGAGTAACGTCGAGATCCCTTGAGGTGGACTGGAATTGTGTACCCCAGTATTCCCGATGTAGTGACATTATGACGTTTGGGTCCCTTGAAATTTCCGCTGGTGTATCGACCGAGAAAATAGAGAGCGTAATTTCTGCTGAAGTTGGAGCCCGAAAAGAATTCTTAGGAGGTGTTTCACTGTATCAATATCTGAGTTAAG
>NW_020187100.1:148123-162185 GCF_900000015.1 Plasmopara halstedii | reverse complement strand
ACATTTGCAGCACTTTTGCGCAGGGGTAGCGTATCGGGCTACCTATTTTGTTCAACAGTATGCATTACATGGTAACGAACGTATTGAATTTAATAAACTTATTGCTCTCGTAGCACACGGTACATCGAGTATCGTCTAAAGGACACGATAAAGCCAACGTTTGAGACCCAACAGTGGCTTAATGAGCTGGTTAATTCGTGAAATGAATTTGATCTTGCTCATGGCGAACGCTTTGATATGATTGTCGTATAATAAAACTTTCGATCTCAATCGTGATTGTAATTAGCATACTGGAGCTGAGAGTATGCAAACAATCACTGCTTGAGTCGTGAATGTAATCTGGCGAAATTATATCTCTTAATTAGCGTGATGATTAATGGTGGAACACGAGCTATTGCGCACGAATGGGGCTGTCTGATCACTATATAGATTAAAATGCGATGAACCAAAGCGAAATCAGTCTCAAGTAAGTACTTCATAGTACACTTTGCTGGTGCGTTTCAAATATAATTGCATCAAACGTGTACGATGAATGACTTTGTTTATGTCTCTCGGGATTGACCAGTCTTTATAGTAAAATTGAATGTTCGTGCCGATGGATTGTGCAGGTAAAATGGAAGATTGGGGTTATGCAGCGTTGCATGACGATCATGCACACCTTTAATCCATGTGACACTGGGACATGTGGTGGGTACTCTAGACACAAGACAATATAATAGCGTGACCCATCTCGCGTTAAATAAATAAGCCCGAGGCAGCGACTGAAATTTTTTGAAGGCGCTCGATTTAGGAAAGAAGAAAGAGTTGTACTTTCGTATGAATAAAAGCAAGATGAACATTGTCGACACATGCAGCGATATGTTTGTCTGGCACTGATGATAATTAAAATGATGCAATTATTTTTATGGGTATCGCTGTCAAGGCCTTCATTGATAAAAACGGTTTAAGGCGCAAATGTGTGTTCTCTGCAAGAGAAAACCGAGTAATGTTCAGACGTTTAGCACTTTCGACTGCAGAGTAGAAATTTTCAGCTTTTTCAAGATGCAGCTTGCGGAGAAGTTACTTGGAGCACTCAGTGCACATACCTTTAAATCTCTTGTTACATGTACTTTGACGACAATGCCATTGTCACCACGACCGCAAATGACTCGTCGGTTCTTTGACTTTACATCGAATGATAATTAGGTGGCTAGCGTAGATACAACGAGCTCTTTGTTACATGTCTTGATCTGAGGAATATTCACGTTAAGGGAGGTGTATAGTCGAGCTATAGCCATAGTCGATAGCTGACGTAATGACCTGAACTTGACACAATGCTTTTTATTATCTGTCAATGTTAGAAAATTAGTATTGGGTTGTCAAGTGGACGACAAATTTTCAATCGTTGGGATGATTAATTCGTTTAGTGTTGAATTCGCATCGCCAGACTAGAAAGAGGTAGTAAGTTAAGATTTGAGCACCGATAAAAATGAAAAAAAAGATGAAAGCAAGGAAAGTACGACTGAGGCAGCGTCATCGACATTTTTTACTGAGGTCGAATGAAAATAGCGAAGTCGATGAATAAAGTGAAATTTATCAAAGTGACGGCAAAAAGTCTCAAAACGAGATCGTTGAACACGTATAGGCCAGGATCACACGCAGTTACGTGCTCATACGCTTAAACATGTCACTGCAGCGACGCCAAATGACGCAAAGATTATTAACAAAGCAGCATCCGGATTGATTCGCTTTGGTCACATCAACATGAGCTCTTGTTCTCTACTTACCGTGCTCACTATCGCGTATTCGTACCGTCGTGTCTTCAAGCATTATTGTCAGCCATAATTACATGTCGAACACGTGATGCACGAGAATGTAGATTGCATCAGAATTTTGAAAAAAAAGCAACATTGGACAATTTTCATTTTCAAATACGAAAACAAAGAAAAGTTAAACAAAATGTGCTTCTGTTTTTACCGTTATTTTGGTGGCCAACGAATTGTGTTTTTTAATAAAGTCGAGTAAGGTGAACATTTGCAACATATCTTGCCACAGTAAAAAATTAAGATTGGATGAAGTGAAAGATATTGGTGAATGGATGCCCTCATGCCGGTAAATCAAGGCTTGCGACCAATCTACTAGTTGTACCTCTGATTAGCTGTCTAAATCATCGCCTTAAAACTACTCGCTTCTGTAGAGAAGGAGCCAAACTCACCTCAGTCGCGCTTCTGCTACTTTCTGCGCCAGATGACAAAGATGTACAATAGTAGTTCCGGACATAAATCAATGGAACAGCTTCTTTTGATAAAAAGTATCTATACGTGTGGTGGAGGGATTTGCAGAGCTACATTCAATTTAGTCATTACCACGAATCTTGAATAGTTGAGTACCGTGCTGCGACCCGCTTTAAGACGTAAGCTTGTTTGAGTGCAAGCATTATGATCAAAGTATGCAGCATATTGTTCGATGAATTGGAGAGTGAGTTTTGCTGAATCATTTAAAATTAATTAAGCTCGACCAACTTTTTCAAACTCTTAGCTCTTAATAAAAGGCTTAATGGTATTGTTTTATCACACCAGATGTCATATAGGTCGTCTTTTAAATGGCTACGGCAACTGTGCTCAAGCAGGAGTTCCTGGGTTCGGTTACGCTCGTGTCATTCTCATCAACCGGATCGCTACTTTACGTAGGCGTAGGCCCAGTGATTTTCCTGTACTCCACGACTGACTGCGATTTTTTGGGTGATCACAATGTCTTGATGCGAGGCATTTTGCACGGTTGCGATATTACAGACATTCCAGTCTCATCCACCACATCCAAATCGTTTGTTGGTGCTTTTTACGGTCAAAAACGTGTTGCTTGTTTCCAAAACTTGCCGCAAACTCCCGATGCTGCTCGTGGCCTTGAACACTTTCAGGTGTTGGGCAAGCCCAAAGTCTTTTGCGATTGGGTCTTCGATGTGGTATTGTTGACAGACGACATTTCGACAATTAACGACGGAAATGTCCTGGCAGCTGTAGGTTTGGCACATAATCTTGTGCAAATATGGAATCCAATTTCCAACACCATTCTTCACAGTTTGCAATGTGCTGAGCGTTGCATCCTGTATGCGTTAGCGTTCCATGGACGCTCGCTGGATGACCTTGTCGTTGCTTCCGGAACTGTATTCCAACAAATATTGTTGTGGAATCCAATGGAGCATGCAGACGAGGTTTCTGACAAGCCTATTGAACCAGCTCAACGGCTTCATGCTCACGACGGTGTACTCTTAAAATTAGTATGGTCTTTGGATGCACGCTTTTTGGCATCCGTCTCGGACGATCGTACTGTGCAATTGTGGTCACACGATCGGGAATTAACTAATGAGCGCCTGCACAAGCCGAGTTTAATAAATCGTGCAGAACTGCTTGCGAATGGATACACTACATTGTTTAGAGCTTGGGGTCATTCGGCGCGTATATGGGACGTAGCCTTTTGGGAACGTGGTTTGGCTACAGCAAGCGAAGATGGCCTTTGCAAACTTTGGAATCGGAATGGTCATTGTGTCGCAACGCTTCAAGGTCACATGGGTAGGAATGTATGGCGCATTGCCGTCCACCCTTCGCTCAACTTAGTTGCTACGGGAGGTGGCGATGGTGCTGCGAAACTTTGGGATATCACTCACCAGCTCATGTCCTCATCCAGTGTATCTGAAGCTAGCGAATTTTTTGACACTATTTGTATTCCGATTTCGAAACCTTCCACTGGAATGAAAAATAAAGCTTTGCCATCCGACAGTGTGCGTAACATATTACTTAGCGACCTTGACAATGGCAAGACAGCATTCGTAGCCTCCGAAAACGGCGATATTTTTCATCTTGATCTGTCGTCACTCGTGGCTAAACTCATTTATAGTATGGCTCCTGCTCGTAGTGTTAATGTTCGAGCTAAAACAAATGCATTGTCAACTTGTGCATTGGATTATTCTGAACGCTTCTTGCTTCTTGGTGAGACATCAGGACTCGTGCATATTGTTGAGGCCTCTACAAGCACGCTTCTTTACTCATGGACCACTCAGAAAAATGTTCGTGTTATGAAGATGTGGTGGGACCAAGAGGATGCTGTGTTTATCAGCAGTGCTGACGGCGCTCTCGGTGAGTGGAAGCCACTTATAGCAGAAGCCAGTGAAAATTTGCCGTCTTTCGCGATCACAATGAAGCATGTAAAGACATTCCAGATTCCGGCTAAAAGTTCAACGTCGTCCCTTATTGTTATAGACCGCCAAAATACCAGGAATGTATTCGCAGGCGACGGCCACGGTAACATTTACGCATTCCATCGCTCGTTCAGTGCGACAGAATGCGACAACTCGTCCAAGGAAGTCCAAATACCAGTTCTTGTACTGAAAGGTGTTCACAGGCGTCAACTTGTGGCTTCAATTTTGCTTTCTGAAGAGCATACTGATGCTAAAAAGAGTCACCACACCATTTTGTTATCCGGAGGACACGACGGATACATTTGTTCGTACGTGCTCACCGTAAAAGCTTCTGGAGCGATGACAGCCAAATTCAAGGGCCGTGAGTCTATTCGAGGAATTTCTACCGTCAAGCAGCTGTTGTGGAGCAAAGGCTCATCTGCCCACAGTACCACACCTCATGATCTTTTAGTGTTTGGCTTCCATGCGACACAAGCTGTTTTATACAACTATTCCGCGCAATATCGTATCTTCAACGTAGAATGCGGCGGGTGGCGTCGACCGCATGCAATTTTCACTGGTGCAAGAGCGGATAAGTCTGCTTTACCTTCTCATACGTTTGTCTTTACGCCTTCATCATCGCGAAAGCATGAAGTTGATGTCAAGGTGCATTCGACCAAATTGACTAGCATCGATCCTGGTGAGCACAATCCGCGATTCTCCAAATGTTCATTACATGATCAGCATCATGGGCGCATGACAACTTGTGTGGCTTTCATCGGGCATGATCGCTTAATCACAGCTGCAGATGATAATAGGCTCATGCTGCATCGTCGTCGCTCTTGCGGTCGCCAGGAGAAGGGTAGGCGTTGGACCAGCGTAGCTACAGGAACTGCCCATACAACCACGATTCGGGCACTCACAACGTTCCAGCGCAGAGGTTGTGATGGTATTCTAGAGCATATCGTTTTGTCTGGTGGTGGCAAGCAGCGATTAAATGTATGGCTTATTTGCGGGGATAGCGACCTGCTCCGCCTGATTTGCGGTCAAGAACGTGCTGAAGCAGCTCAGGATCACCGCATTCTCGGGCTTGCTACATTTGCGATACCTTCGGCCTCAGACGCGTACCGACTTGTAGCGGCTTGCAATTCCGAAGGCTCTACTCAGCTATTGCTGTTAGACATAGATCATGAAAAATTGATCGAGATCGGTGACTGCCAGTTAGCTTCCAGAAAACCGATCTTGTCATGCGTTGGCTTTCAAAATTGTGATGACGATGCGGTGGTTGCTGGTTTGGCAGTTGGCTCTACTGATGGCTTCGTGATGCTGTGGGATCTGAGCGCGGTTTTGAAAGAGATTGCAATACTTGTTCGATCCAATGAAGGTATAGCGCACTACAAGCAGAAGCTTGAAAATACTATCACAAAGCTTCAACTTAGTGGCAATTATATAGCTCACGACATGGGTGTGAACTGCTTTGATCTAGTCTCCTGCAACAAAAGCTCGGATGGAGAAAATCTTGACGTAACTCTTATCAGTGGTGGAGATGACCAAAGTTTGTACTTAAGCAAGTTCCGTTTTCCGTCATGCCAAATTCTTTTCGGAGCCAAGACAGTAAATGCTAGCGGTGCGGCTGTCAAAAGTGTCGGTTGCGTTGACGCCAAGGTCATTTTTGCCGCTGGATATGATCAGCGAGTGAGCAAATGGAACATTTGTGTCAACGAAGACAGTGTTGAGCTTGAATGGCAAGGAGTGGCCTTCTCTGAGTGCGCAGATATTGCTGATCTCGCGACTCGGCTTGCTCCGACTGGAATGGCTTACGACGTTGTCATCGTCGGCCAAGGGCTGCAGATGTTGCAGTACCAGCGCTAGTAGAGACCATGAGTTTTATAAACATGAGCAGGATTGGATGTATTATTGAGTTAGTCTTTCTGAATAACACATCGCCAGCTATGAAGAATGAGCTACACGCAATATCAAAAACTCTTTTCATGCTAAAGATAGTGCATTTTTATCCTTATTATCCTAAGCCGACGTCTGAGTGATCAATGATGACAGCCACCACATCCACGCGCCAGAGCCTCTCATTACACAATAGCGACGATGAAAACAAAATAAAAGCCAAAATCCAGTCCCTAGACGCCGACAACATGAGCAGCCTTATGGCCAAAAGTGTTCTCGCCGCTATAGGTGATGTAAAGAAACCCATCTACGTCTTTCTGTTCTTCGTAAATGTTTGACATTAACGCAGCTACATAGTAGAGTCGTATCATTAGATGAGAATGAGAATCAGCAACGATCAATATAATCGCTATAAACTTGAATCTGTACCGGTAGGTGGAAGAACGTTGTTTATAAAAATAAAGATGGCCTTCTCAGGACTCAATTTGATGCGCTTTCGAATGACGTAAACAAATTGACCAACAGTCAAGTCGGCCGGCACCAGGTACTTCTTTTTGTCAATATCTGGAATGTCACTCCGGTCCGCCTTTTCACAAATGACCTGTTTCGTGGAATAAGAAGTACAGCCAATTGATCAACAAGAATCACCGAGCTTTTAAGATAGCAGCTTCTACCGGAATTCGATCAGGATACTTAGATCGGATGCGCTGAGCCTCGGCCTGACGCTTTTCTAAGAATGCACACGATTTATCGCTAATAAAGACCCGTCACAAGCATGAAAAGATTTACAAAATACGTACCAAACGGATGTTCCTTCTTAAAAGAGCTCATCACTGCTATATAAGGCGATTTTATAGTTTCAGATTTCGGGGAAAAGTGTCTAGAATCGATCACACTATCAGTAATTCTCCACATGAAGGGTCATTTAAAAGCATTGAGTTAGTGGTTGGGTCAGCGCGCAGCGATCGACGCCACACAAGATTACACTGCTATGCGGGCCGC
Source organism: Plasmopara halstedii (assembly GCF_900000015.1). Classification (NCBI taxonomy): domain Eukaryota; phylum Oomycota; class Peronosporomycetes; order Peronosporales; family Peronosporaceae; genus Plasmopara; species Plasmopara halstedii. The sequence continues at coordinate 155,128 of NW_020187100.1, read as the reverse complement.
GAGGTACCACACAGCGAGTAGCCTACCGGCAGCATTTAAACTGAATTTTGAGTACTTGCCTTCCGTGCTTCTTCTTGGCTTCTCCTTCCTGTATGAAGGGAGACTAAAGTCGGAACTATCCTGCAAGCACCTAACCCTCGGAAAAGACTGTTATTGTTTAGATAAATGCACATAATTCGAGTCTTTTGCGAGTAACTTAATGGAAAGCGAGGACGAAATAACGGCCTCTCATCCTTGGTCAAAAATAATCAGGTGAGAATTTTGTATAAATTAGATGTGTTTTTGTAGTAACGAAACGAGTTCTACTTATATTTAATCGATATAGTAGTCACATCTAGAGAACGACTCTGCTAAGTGGCTCAATGGCATTACATCTGTAAAGTCACGTGTTTTCTCCTTTACAATTGACACTGAGGAAAAGAAGCACCATTTGTTTTCTGCTTCGACAACTCAGCATAAGAATGAGCCTATTGACTTACAAATATTTATAAGGTCTAAATTACAATTGTGTAGCTGTAGCAAGGTCAGATGATCGTCCGAAAATTTGATGATGTTGGTGATTCTGCATCTGCATAAGGATTATGTGGTGCTTTTGCAAGATTTAAAGCTTCGCTGTGTCGATGATTAACCACCGTAGCGGACAATATCATCGCTTTGCGACGTGAATTAGCTATGAACATGAAAATTCGTTTGGTGGGACAAAGCTCTTTTTGTAATTGTCGGTCATGCGCTTTTACCGTTTAAAGCGCTGGTTTGCTGATATGTAGCGACCCCGTTCATGTAAACTTTCGATCGACAATAAATTGCGCAGCAAGAGGTTGTCATGTTCAAGCACCTTTCTATCTTTTGGACAGTAAGGAATTTTTATTCCCGGGCTTCGACTACGAATGTTCTGACATAAATTTGTGACGCCGCACTGGTTGCAGGGTTTTTTCAGATTGCCATTTCTGGGCAACCATTACCCAGCTTCGATTTCTGTACATCTGGGTCTTCAAAAGATTCGAAAGCTAGCAGAATTTCTTTATCATGCTCACGGAAGTGCCACTGGAACGGCATTATATGTGAGCTCTCGATTTATCCTTTATAATCTTTGGTTTGAATCTGGCTCAGTGAGGCATGCTTTTGCAAACCTTTTGAATTAACTTATTTGATTGTGTCGTTTTGCATTCTTTTCTATGCTGCTTCTTGAATCAAAAATGGCTAGCTTATACTGCGATAGATCCAGCCGAAAGCAACAATTACGGAAGCTCTAGAGGACAGCCCCACTCATTTACGCTTGGTTTAGTAAGCCATTTATCATGCATGGACGCAGTCGTTAATCAGTTTTTTTCAAGGTTTAAAATATTTCACACTCGATTTCACCGAACACCTGGCTCGGCAAAGACTTGGTCATGAGTCTTTGCATGGTACTGGGCGATGCCCACTATCCTCGTCCGATAGGAATCCAAATGATATTTATCACAGATGCTTCTATTAACGAAGAATTAGTGTTTGAAGTCTGAAAGTATTAAATTTTCTCGGGGGTAGTACACAAGGCGTCGTCTGCAGCTGATAGACGCACACCCTTCAAGCTTATGTTATGGTTTGGACAGCTCTTTGCGCTCCGTCTCATTGTAAGTTATTTACAATGCAGTATCTCTTACGCTCAAAAAATCAGATTTCACTACTGAGAAAACCTCAAGTCAATTTATTTGATCCGCGATGAATATCTTGTGGCTCGCCAAAGTTAGATATCGGTGATAGCTTGACCTTGGAGAAATGACTTACATGCTAACTATGTATTCCACATCGAGTTCTTGCAGCCACGATGGGAATTTTGATTGGTAATAACCGTTTTAAAACCTAAAAATTTGCTGGAAAAACCTCATGGTAAAAAACGGCGGCTCCTTCTTCTCTCTCAGAAACCCCGGAGCACACAACCCAAGACTCTTTGAACGTGCCAGTCACCTCCCTCTTCTTTACTGTGTAAGTGCTAAATGAAACATGAACGCCAAATGTGACTATGCTACGCCCCTTCCTTCTACCCTGCTCTTCGGCTATCGAGTTGATTGGATTTCCTTAATCCAAAAAATAATATATCAGGGAGGAAGGAGAGGGCCCGTTACATATCGAAGAATCTATAGACTGATGAAAGTGCTGAACTCTGCTAGAGATTAAGCATCATTTACACCGCTGTCTTCGCCTTAGTTCAAGATGAACCCAGAATAGTACGTGCAAGATCGCATATTTAGCTTGATTTATCGCAGCTTTTGAAGAAGGTCCACTGATTGATACACGTTTTGTGTGAGTTAGCGACTACCTCTTTAAGCTGCTTTTGATTGGTGATTCTGGTGTCGGCAAATCGTGTTTGCTGTTACGTTTTGCAGACGACACGTATACGGAGAGTTACATTTCGACGATCGGCGTTGACTTTGTAAGCAAAATGATGCCGTTCGTGTGTCTTCAAGATTGCTTATGTGATTGATGCTAACGCTACGCAGAAAATTCGTACGATCGAATTGGACGGCAAAACCATTAAACTTCAGATCGTATGTGTTGCCATTGGGTGCAAAGCTGTTTGGATAGTTCTGACAAAAAGCATTATATATACATTGGTGCTTTTCTAGTGGGACACTGCTGGCCAAGAGCGTTTTCGCACGATTACCAGCAGTTACTACCGCGGTGCCCATGGCATTATTGTCGTGTACGACGTGACGGATCAAGAGTCGTTTAATAATGTCAAACAGTGGCTGCATGAGATCGATAGGTGCGCTTGATCTTTCGCACCGACAATACCTGAAGAAAAGAGCTGATTGCTGTGCCGCTATGATTACAGATACGCTTGTGAGAATGTGAACAAACTACTGGTCGGCAACAAGAGCGATTTGACGGCTAAGCGTGTGGTAAGCACTGATGCCGCGAAAGAGTTCGCCGAAAGCCTCGGGATTGAGTTCTTGGAGACCAGTGCGAAGAATGCTGCCAACGTTGAAAAGGCCTTTATGATGATGGCCGCCCAGATCAAGAAACGCATGGCCAATGCACCTGTGGCGCCAAAGGCTGGAGTTAAGCTTACACCCGGCCAACAAGTTTCTTCTAATGGCGGCTCAAAGTGCTGCTAAGCAACGTCGTATAGTCCAGTTAGCCTATCGTAGCTCGTGTTTTCTGCAACTTCACCCTATCCGGTGTGGAGAATCGCGTTAGACGTGGCACTCATGGGGTCTAGATCAGGATACGACAGGCGTGCGATATGGGGAATAGGCTGTTTGCTGTTTGAGGATACGGTGGCAATTGAAAGTCTAAGTAGCAATTGCCAAGGCTACTTTGGTTAGTAGTGACCCTGCACATGATATATTCTTTTTATCACACTACGTTACTTTTGCCATCTCTCTTGTTCGTGAGGTCGTTCTTGCAGGACGGACCTATGGAATCTGCTTTAGAAAATGGCAGCAATAAACGAGCCTGATCCTTGTAGACAAGAAACTCGAATTCAGATAGCCGCTTGTTGCGCTTTATAGACTGCAAGATCCATTCTAAAATAACATTTTAGTCACATTTGCTGGCCCTCAAAGGTTAAAACCGTACCCGGACGAACAAACTTGACCTTAGCATTACCCTGACATAAAGTGTTCATTAGATTATGATGATTAGACAATCGCCTTTGCTATGTATTACCATCAACGCTTTATCTGCTTTAGATCCGTTCAGATTCGAGCCGATCATGTGTGTTACGCGCGAGGTGGTCAGTGTTGAGCTAATTTTACCGGCCAGCATGTCAAATCATGTAAAATTTGCTAGACAAATGGGAAAAAGTACGCACCCAACGCTACCCCCGTGCTCTTGCACCAGTTTCGCCAAGTAATATCTGGCAAGAACATATTAGAGTCAGAAGCTCTCAACTTTCTAATAAAAGTTTACGCACGAAGTTACGTTGCCGGTGCGACCATTAAACACGATTCGGCATCCCTGCATAACCAACACAAGCCAGAATTAGCGAAGCTTTTGCGACTAAGAGCTCATGAGCACACCTTGAAAATATCTGACAATGCTGCTACCGTTTTCATTTTTTTATTACCTGCAATGCACAACAGAACGGTTTAAATTGATGCAACACTTGTCCTCATATGCAAACGAAATCACTCGCCTTGCTGAGATACGTCGACTCGTTCACGTTTTTCTAGAAAGAAGTGTTTGCGTTTTTCCACGATCCAGCGTCTCTTGATTTTTTCTTCTTCCTCCCGCTGTTGATTGCTTCTAACTCGGCGCTCGTTTCGCGACGTCGGCCCGCTTGGCCCATTAACTGCAAACATGACTAGCTAGCCAGCATTTCAATATTTGAATTTGGTATGTTGACTCACAGTATTTTGAGAAAAAAAAACTAAGTATCTCGATCAAAAGTGGAATTCGTAAGTAGGATGCATAGCACCGCGGCAGCGAGTACGCAATTTGCCGGTTCCCGTAAAGATCTTCACCATGCTCAACAGAAACAACAAATGGTGATGCGCCAGTCCCCTACAGCAAGCATTGATACCGAGCACAACGACATGATCTACGACATTCAGCTGGACTATTATGGCAAGCGATTGGTCACGTGCTCGTCCGATCGGACATTCCGCGTATACGATGTGTCAAAAGCAATTGCATTAAGTGGAAATAAAGACGATCAAGTGGAAGATAAAAATGGAATGGAGCTCCAGCAGCAGCAACAACAACTGTACGCGTTGCAGCATGTTGTATCTCTAAGCGACGACTCGGCGGCCCCTATCCATCGCGCAGCATGGGCGCACCCAAAATTTGGCGCAGTACTGGCACTGGCTGCTCAAGATGGAAAAGTGTACATTTATCGAGAGGAGCTAATCCAGCAAGGAGCTGGAGGAGTCCCAAATGTAACGGAATGGAGGCTGAAACACTCACACAAATTTCATTCACTAGCTGTACTGAGTGTGTCCTGGGCGCCCTATGAGTACGGACTGTGTCTAGCTAGTGCCTCGGCTGATGGACAGGTCTCGTTCCTCACTCGCATGCGTGAGGGATGGGTGGTGTCGTCTAGCTTTCGCAATTCAAACGAGGGAATGGGCTGCACATCTGTGAGCTGGGCACCTTATAACTCATTGGGCTCGCAAGGGGCGCAAGGGCCAATCCAGCGTGTGGTCACTGGATCATGTAACGACGCAGTTACGATCTGGCGACTTGTTTTAGCAAAACAGGAAGGTGATACTTCTTTTTGGGAACTTGTTAAGACCCTTAGCGGACATAATGATTGGGTTCGTGATGTGGCTTGGGCACCAAATGTAGGCATCCCGGCAAACGTGATTGCATCGGGGTCGGATGATCATACGGTGCGTGTTTGGACTCAAGATGAGGCCGATGGCGATTGGGCCTCCCATGTAGTACATACATTTTTTGCACCCGTTTATCGAATAGGCTGGTCTCTCACGGGCGCTGTCCTCAGTGTTGCCGCTGGTGATGATGAGATAACTTTATGGAAGCAACAAAGCAATCATGAATGGAAGCGCATATCTTCTGTAACTGATCAAGGTGCAGCTATAATTGCAAGCAACCAAATGTAGATTTATCGGTCACTATTGCGTGCCAGGTAATGGATTAATACCTAGCAATCGAAACAATTATGAAACGTTGTGTCTCTATCCTAGTCATTGCTCGATTTTTCCTAGATCTACGATGTGTGATATACACGCATAGCATAGGATGCGACGTCGAGCAGCTGGAAATGCTCACTGGCGCCATCAACCAGCTTTTTATCAGTCTCAGCAATGCGAAGACAAATTTTGGCCTTTTGTACGTCATTCAGCTTATCTAGTGAGAGCACGTCATCATTTAGTTGCCGCAATATTGTGAGCACAGGGTATCCAGCCAGTAATATGCTCTCAATGTCTGTCTTCATCTTCTCAAAGCTGTTAGAAGCCACCGAAGCCCAAAATTGCTGCAGTAGCTCTAGAGGAGCAAGACCTGCCACTGCAATAACATCATCATTTGAAAGGTCCTCATCGGCGCAAAGCTGCTTGGCACTTTGCAAGTAGTTAATTGCTTTACGCAAATCTCCGTTTGAACACTCGAGAAGCAAATCCAAAACCGAGTCTGACACATTAACATGCTCTTCCGATGCGATAAAGCGCATACGAGACGCCATAGAGACCCTTTCAAGTGGTGCAAAGCGAAATTTGGCGCATCGTGAGGCCACGGGCTCAATAATACGGCTGACATAATTACAGATAAGGCAAAACCGAGTGACTTTAGAGTAGTTTTCCATCATGCGCCGCAACGCTGACTGGGCGTCACCGGTCATAGAATCGGCCTCATCAAGAACAATGATCTTAAAGGGCGGTAGACCACTAATGCTACTTATTGCACCTTGGGCAAAACTCTTCACTTTCTCGCGGACCACCTTGATGCCTCGATCATCCGATGCGTTGAGTTCCAAAAATCGGCCATTTTTGCGGAAGTCTGGTCCAAAAAGCTGCCGACCTACCGCTACAATGGTGGACGTCTTACCCGTACCCGGAGGTCCGTAAAATAGCAAGTGGGGCAGCTGTCCATTAGATATCGAGGTTTTAAGCGTGGCAACAACATGCTCCTGATGAGCGATCTCGTTCACGTTTTTGGGGCGACTTCATGTAGAAATAGCACGCAGATGAGTGCACAGATTATGAACTGTTCATGACAGCGGAGTACGTACTATTTTTCTACCCAGGGCAGTACTGGCGCCATTACATTTGTCTTGGACGTCACTGGAGAGCTGAACATGATCTAATGAAGACACTAATGAAATTTAGTATTCAAAAATTTTGAGCTCGTTTGGGGTCTCAATAATATTACATTCTTACATCTTACACATTTGGTACATTGCGCTTTTTGTCTAGTATGCGTACCGAGCATAGTTGGCAGCTAGCTTTTCAAGCTAACAAAAAGCTAAGCTATTTGATAGCTAAGCTATTTACTGTTAGCTTAGCTTAGCTTTTTGCTTGTTAGCTTAGCTTAGCTTAGCCTGAAATATATCAAGCTACCAAG
>NW_020187100.1:147904-148113 GCF_900000015.1 Plasmopara halstedii | reverse complement strand
ACAGTACTACGCCAACAAACGCCAGTTAATGGAGGCAGAGTCGTCCGATTTTGTGACTTTAATATTCAGCAACTTAGGCAAGTCTGTATTGAATTGGTATCGAGCATTCATATCAGACTGCGAGCGCATGAATGTTCGCAAGTCGTGGGCACTGTTCAAGAGTCAGTCACGCTCTCGTTTCCGTCCGAAGGACTTCGAATACGATCTTT
>NW_020187100.1:147508-147684 GCF_900000015.1 Plasmopara halstedii | reverse complement strand
CAAGTTTCAGGACCTGTTATCACAAACAGAGTTGCCAATAAGTGAATTGGAGAGACGGCTTTTCTTCCAGAATGGACTTCGGGAGGAAACCGCTAGGAAGATCAAGGAGCGCAGAGTCCGTCAACTCTGCAAGAAGCAGTTGAGATTGCTTCTAACTTCGAATTTGCACATTATTC
>NW_020187100.1:105971-147498 GCF_900000015.1 Plasmopara halstedii | reverse complement strand
ATGTACCCTTGTGATGAAGGGCGGGTCGCACAATCTTGTGCGACCGTACAGTGGTGTGTATTCCACAATTAGTGTTATTACATAGTGGTGTGGCTACACCGTCATAAGAAGTCAATCGCCAGTAGTAATGGATATTACTATATGATTTAGGTATTGCTATATTGAGTAGTTATTACTATATTAATTAGGAGAACCAAAGGTTTCAAATATTGCCAGATCTGTCGCAACTATAACAATAAAATAAAGTTTTAAGCAGTTTCCTTGGTGAGGCTTTCGTACTTAAAAGTAGCGGATTGCGATCCGTTACATTTGTACGGGTTCCTTAAAAGAACGATAGGTCGGTGACCTTAGCTTTGCTTCCCTCCAAGCAACGAGCTACGGCAGCCCCGCTGCAGAGCCCCACTGTGGTCCACAATTTGATGGGAAAAAGTCTAAAAGGGCACGAATGTAGTTTTTTGTACGTACACATAACACTCATTGTAATGAGAGCTGTTAGTTCTGCGCATATATTTCTCTCATTCAATATGATATGGTAAATATATATTTATATATTGTGGATATTTTAGTGATATAAATCAGATAATAAAATGCATAGTAAATCGACTTTTACTAGCTACTGGAAATTGCTTTAGCTCAGCGCAGAACTGGGCATGTCGTGGCAAAGTTCAAATCGGACTTGCGAGTGCTCAACAGGCTGCCAGCCATATTTTCCTCCATAACAGCAATTAAGCTCGTTACGAGAAGCTCTTTCCGGGTATTGGAACGGTGTTCAAAAGTTTCTGTTGAGAAACCACATTGGTCAAATACGGCATCAAAATGACTGTCCACCTCAGTTGTTGCGACCAAAGTATCATCTTGCGTCATCATATAGACAATGTCAAGTCTGAAGCAGTCCGTGGGGCTTCAGAGTACGAATAGTAAACTTAGCATGGCTAGTTCATATCTGTAGATATTTCAAAGTTGATATTACATTAATTCGGGACATGGACACACTGAGAACACCATTTTGGTAAAGTATACATGGGCTCTATCTGGTCCGAAATTTTTTCTGAATTGTAAACTAATTACAAAGTATCCACTGTTACTGAACAGCAAGATTGATTTGCTGTTTTGCAGGAAAAGTGCTCATTTACAAGACTTAAAGAAATTTCTTTACCCATTTCTCAGTACTATTCCCAAATCAATACTGTAAGAACATTACTGGTCTCATAACATATGCTAATTGAAAGAATTATAGAGATGGTTGAGTCACGAAAATATCCGCTGCAGCTCTGAAAATCATAGTGCTACCAACAATAATTGTAACGCTATTCAACAACGATACAAAAAAAAGACCTACTTATCAGCGTGGTAAAGTCTGTGTAATCTTTATTTTTTTGTCAATAATCATGTGTCTTCAAAATAGTCGTTTATGCTTATATAGGGTTTCAATTGTACATGTCACTATTTAAAACAGCCGCTTCATTTCTGATGCGGTACTTGAAGGTACATCCATGTGGCAAAACCGGTTCTTAAGACTCAAGGAAGAGCGGGACAATACTCAGCTCACTTTCAATTAAGAGATGATCATGCGTCATCTCTCTCTTCTTCTCTTGCTTTTCTTCTCTTATGCAGCATGTCTTCATGGTCTTCACAACAATGACATTGCTACTCAAAGTATCGATTCAGAATCTCACATGAGAACTAGTGACCAAGATAAAAAAGAAAACAGTTTACGATCAAGTATCAAGACAAAGGACGAAGAACGACTCAGTTTTCCATTTTTCTGGAAAGGGCCTCGTTCGACAGCTACGACTGAAATTAGTGCAGAAGCCGCTAGAGCAGCTACGACTGAATTTAGTGCAGTAGCCACTAGAGAAGCTACAAACGCTGAGAAAGAAATCATTGACGGTGCCAAAGTTGTCGATGTGAAGAAAGTTGGTCGACTCCGACATATATTGAATCAGATTAAGAAGATTCCGGTGAAAGGAGATGTTCTGTATATGCTGATTATTTATGGAATTCTCTTCGTCAGTACGATTCTTATTATCTTAGCGGGAGTAGCGATCAATCATCACGTCCAGAGTCAGTATATTCACGATCAATAGGTGAAATTAGGCTGAATTTCAAACTCATTTTCCATTGTAAAAATTCGGATAATATCAGACTATTAGATTTGTTTTTATCAAATTTGTTCGTCATGAGTGATAATGCTCTTTGTCTTGGTGATTATGAAGCGAAACGCTTACGACGCATTGAAACGAATCAGCGAATGTTACAGTCACTTAATCTTGAACGCTTTTCACACTGTGTAAAACGTACTCGTGAGCTTAAGATGACAAAGTCCATAGAGCCAGTGAGAAGGTCAAGACGCGTACAAACTTTACGTCTAGCACAAGTAAAAGCATCGTATACCACGTCACGACTACGAGGAAATTCAAGACCAAGAGTTGTACACGATAAACGTCGTTTGAAGGAAAAGCAGAATTCAAAACAATGGGATCTTGAGCAAGAGCAAGAGTTTCAACGAGCTTTAAAGACATATCCACCTCAGCTTCAGTTGCCGTTTGTCTATCCATGTCAATTAAGAAAAACATGTCAAGCTACAATGATGCAGACATTATCAAGTACATCGATAGAAATTGAACTTGATATGTTTCATTCACGTTGTCTTGGGATTCAAATCTTACCAATGGGAAAACAATCAGTGATTCAAGCACTATGTCCTTCTGGTATCACAACGCGTGTTTCGTACAATAATCATGTTATTGTATGGAAAAATGCATTGACATTATTTGGAAGTGAAGACTGTACTTTGCAGTACAATAAATTGATCACAAATGGACCTAATGACGTTGTCTTTGACTGGAAAGTTTGCTCGGATATTTCACCAGCAATACAACAACGATTGCATCAAGTAGAACGAGGGAGAAGAGATTTAAAACTTGATGATTCGTATGATACAAGCGAAGAAATTTGTACTACTCCCGTTCTTCTATTCTTACAACATGCGACAGTAAGTATCACTGGTGTACGAAAGTGAGGATTCTATAGCTAACAATGCTGAGTTGTTTTATATTGTGAAAGGGACCATATATTTATTGTGGACGCATTCAATACCTCGGCTACAAAATGCAAGCCACCACATTTCGATGGCAGCTCATGGACATTGCGTCAATGGATTGGAAAGCACTCTATTCAATTCTCTGTCAGTCAGAACAATCGAATAAGCCTGACGTTTAGATTGTAGCAATAATTGAGTAATACAATAATATTGTGAATTTCAAAATATTGTTCGTTCAGCCAATCATTTTTTAATATGAATGATTTAAGTGAGTACGAAGCAAAGCGTGAGCGTCGCATTGAAGAGAATCGCGAAAAATTGCTCGCTCTTGACCTTCCGATCATTCAATCACCATCTTGTCAATTTCAAGACAAGAAACGAAAGCGAAATGTCAATGAGAAACTGCAAAATCCAACGAGAAAATCGTCGCGTCAATGCCAACGTCGACAAGAGAAATTCTCGATTAAAGAAGAACATCAAGTTATTGACAGATATGATAGACAGCACACTGTTAAATTGGAGAGAAAAGAACGAAAGAGACGTTCGAAAACTGCTCAAATATTGGAACATGAGACAAATGAGCAGATTTGTACACAAGAAGAACCACCGAAGAGTTTGGATTGGAGAGCAAGGAGAAAAATGCAAGCTGAAATGATGAGACGACAACGACGAGAAGATGAAAAGAAGCGAAAAGCTGTTGAAATTGAACAGAAGAAGGAGCAGAAAGCTCGAAAAAAATTGGAGAAGTTTTTTCTTAAAGAATTTGAGAAACAACAGCGTTTTGAAGAGTTAGAGTTGATGAAGCACGAAGATTTTATTGTACGTGAATTAATGAAGCATGAAAAGAAAGAAGAGAAGAAGAGACTTCAAATTGAACGAGATGCTGCAAGGATTGTGTTTCGACTTTTAAGAAAAAGGTTACAGAAGCGAGAAATGGAAATGATTGAAGACGAAAAGTTTCATCAAGAAATGTACCCGGTACGACAGATTGCTCTTCCTTTTGTACGCATTTCGCAGCCGACGATACAAAATGTTAGGAAACCAAGTGCAGTGCTTAAAATTGATACGAAGCTCTTCCATGGATTCTCACTTGGAAAGCAGTTTTTACCTCCTGGGAAACAAACAGTTATGCAAGGTCTTGCTCCAGGAGGTTATACTGCTATATTTCAAAGATATCGTGATCTTCAAGTTTGGAATAATGCACTTACGTTATTCGTAAATGGAACAACAGGAATGTTTCATCGTTTTATGTTTGAAGAAGCAAAGTTACGTGATCGTAAGTTTGTTTTCTTTCGATGGAGTCGTTGTGAAGAGGTCACGCCATCGATACTAGAACGACTACGTCAAGTTCCGAAAGGTGAAGAATGGCTTCGTTTTGACAATAATTACTACGATACTCCAGAGTCAAGTAATTCGGAACCACTCTTGCTATTTTTGCAGTATCCAAAGGTAAAGTTTCTAATCTTATTGATTCTTCGTAATTCGTATTGGACTTATGTTGTTGTTATTGTAGGGTCCTTACATCTATTGTGGACGCCTTGGGTATCTTGGCTATCGATCGAATCCGCTCGAGTTTTCCTTTCAATTACTTGATTCTAATGCATTAAATTGGAAACAACTTCGTACTCTAATAACAACAGCATAAGGAGGCGAAATGGTTGGATTCTCTACTTTCTTTGGAGGTTGCTAATGGTATATGAGTTAAAAATCGAATAGATTTCAAGTCGCGAGCGTGTCATGATTGAACACTGCATATCTCAATTACGAATAGAAACTTAGATGTTGATATAGAACAAATGATAGAATATGGATTTGTTAAAGATTACCGACTACGTAGTCTTAATGAACTTGCTTTCAATAATCTCTCATGTATGACAATAATTCAACAATAATCAAAGTGGATATCAAGCTGTTAGGACATGTACTCATTAAGTTACGAAATCGTTGTGCTGGGATAAGGAGAGATAAAGCCACAGTCTCCACGACGGCCAGGACCACCTGCGCCATTAGAGCTGAGGAAATATGGAAAGCAGGCACAAATTCCAGTTCCTCGGTCTACTCATGATCAAGTGAAATTGCAATATATTAGCAACAAAGATTTAATTATTGTAATATTAAACATACCGCAAATTCCACGTGCTGAGCACTCAATATTGGCCTTAGTTCCCTTAACCAGCTCTGCAACCGTCAAGGTTGTTGGATTCCCACTAAGAGTAAGACCTGACGTGTCAATATTTAGCAGCGGCAAGTCACCTTGCATGAATGTAAACTCGATCGTGATCACTACAATATATTGTGTTATACAATAATAGTAGACAATCAATATCATTTTCACTACGTACCAACGCCGGTAGCAGAGCATGCAACTGTACCAGTGTCAAAAGTTACAATAGCACCACGTACACTCTGTAGTGTCTCGAATGTTGCTTGAACTCTCGCAACATTAGCATCAAATGGAATTACTAGCGTCGTCTCTTGTCGAAACGTAAGTGTAAAGTAGCCACCGTCTGCTATACAATTGATCGTCTGCTTTTCATTCACTTTACCACTTTCAAACGGATCTGCTCCTCTTGGACACGTGCGTACATTGCAATCGTGTCCTCCCATCAGGTCACCATAAGCAAGTTCATATGGTCCAAAATAATCGTTCAAGTCACAATCACATCCTTGAATCTTTGTGGCATCCCATGTTGCAAGTGTGTTTGGAATGGCACCATATGTTACACCCAGTAAATTTCCTGCATGATCTTTTGCTTCTAAAGAAAGTTGCTGAATATTTTTACAGGTGCCACGTCCGCTACAAGAACCCCCTGAATTTAACGACGTTCCACTTGGACATTGAATTAGGTCACATGCTGCTCCAGTAAATGGTGCCACACAAACGCAACGTCCTGTTGTCGTATCACATCTCCCTTTATTAGAACAAAAGGACAGTGCATGTGCAGTATCAGGAGCTGTTGCACCATCAAACCAAGCAGCTCCTTTTGGACACTCACGAAGCGAACAATCGTATCCTGTAAATCCTGATAAACATATACATTCGTATGACGTTCCACTAGAACACGTGCCTTTATTATCACATACACCATTGCTAGTTGTAGGACAGATAGGAGCTCCTAGTGGATAACCACAATCGCCTCGTCTGCCTGGCAAAGGTGGCAAACCGCCATTGCCACTTGTAAATCCTGCAATACATTTGCATACTCCAGTGGCAAAGTCACAGATACCACGATTTGAGCAATATGCATTTTCACGAGTTCCCACTTGACTTGTAATTAAAGTAATGGTACCACTATTTAACGTACTTTTAACTTGCAATAATGGGACATCACCAGGATTATGGGTAAATGTAATGGAAGTCGTTGTGCCACTATTAGAACAAAGTGGTGTAGCACTTACAATATCAAGACCATAAATATTGTCTAGTGTTTCTAACGCCATTTTTAAATCACTTGACGTAGCTGTAGCTGCAATATTCGTCGTCACTTGACTTTGAAATGATAGCGTAAATGTACCACTGCAGCTATTACAGATACACGTCAACTCTTGTATAGCATGATCTTGAGTCGTTGTTGTGAATGGATTGTCACCTTTTGGACATTCACGTTCAGAACAATCAAATCCAATATATCCAGGATCACATTGACATCCCATAATTTTATCAGCATCCCATAATGTATATGTTGTACGAACAAAGAAATTTCGATCATCGTACAATTCTGCGGCATCGCGTATACTCACACATCGACCATTACCCGAGCATGAATTTGGACATGCTAGTCGTTCACATGCTAAACCTTCAAATCCTGATTCACATATACAAATTCCAGTTAATCGATCACAACGACCCATTGCTGAACATTCTGCTGGTTGATGCGCTTTATCAATTGTCCATGCTCGATCGACCCATGCAGCTCCCATTGGACAAAGTCTAGAAGCACAAGTAGCTCCAGTAAAGTCGGGAAAACAGATACAACGACCTGTTGAATGTTCACATATACCATGTTCACTACATCCTCCATCACAGCTAAATGCATTTAGAAATAAGGTGCCACGTGAACATATGAAGACTAAGAGAAGGAACCTGAAGAAATGCATGTTGAAGAGCTTTTGAAACGACTAGAATTTATGACTTAGAGGCTTATAAATAACAAAAAGAGGGTTTTCATGTATTGTATTATGTGAAGACGAGAGTAACCAATTTGACGTAACCCTTAAATTTTGTATCCTGCTTCTTTTAGCATCTTACCATTCTCAACTAAGCTGCAGCTGCAATTGCATCGTCTTCACGCTTTCGAATCATTTGATCAGCTTGAATTGCAGTAATTGCAACTGTCGTGACAATATCTTTGACCGTCGCACCACGACTTAAATCATTCACAGGTTTTCGCAATCCTTGTAACATTGGACCCATTGCAATACATCCAGTACTCTGTTGTACTGCTTTGTATGTATTGTTGCCCGTATTTAAATCAGGAAAAATCAATACATTCGCTTGTCCACCAACTTTTGCCCCACTTGGAATGGCCTTTAATTTTGTCTTAGCAATTGATTCATCCACTGCAGCATCGTATTGAATTGGACCATAAATGTCCAAATCTGGACGCAAATGTTGCGCAATTTTTGTTGCTTCACGCACTTTATCAACAATTGGTCCAGAATTGGAATCACCAGTTGCATATGAAAGCAAAGCTACTTTTGGAATTAACCCAAAAGCTTCGGCACTTTCGGCACTTGTAACTGCAATTTGGGCCAATTCCTCAGCATTTGGGTCTGTATTCACCGCACAGTCTCCATAAATACGCACACCATCTTCAAGACACATAAAAAAGATACTTGATACAATCGGTCGATTTGGTGCCGTTTTAATCAATTGCAAAGCTGGACGAATTGTATTAGCCGTTGTATGGCACGCACCAGAGACCATTCCATCTGCATCTCCAATTTCCACCATCATTGTACCAAAACACGTTTCTTCTAATACTGCATCTCGAGCAGATTCACGAGTTACACCTTTATGTTTACGCTTTTCATAGTATCGATTGACATATGTATCCAAGTTTTGACTCTTTGCTGTCTCGACGATCGAAGCATTTGACAAATCAAGTGCCAAAGCTTTTGCATGACGCTCAATTTCATCTTTATCACCTAAAATTGTCACTTTTGCTAACTGTTGACGTAAAATTTGATCCGCAGCTTGCAATACACGTATATCTTGTCCTTCCGTTAATACAATATGACGCTCAACTGTTCGTGCTTTACGAAAAAGATAATGTTGAAATTGTTTTGGAGATCGATTGTCCACCATTCCTTCATTTAATTCACCAATTAAATTTTCCGTTTCAACAAATTCATCAAATAATTGTTTTGAACGGTCAATTTTCAATAAACTTGTTGGTAAAATATCAGTTGAGACTTGTGCAAACTTGTAGGCGGTAGTGAATGTGTCTTCTGGTACTGAAAAGATAGGAATTGACAGTCCTGTTTGATTTAATGCTTCAACACCTTGGAGAATTTCGTGTGTATTGCTATGCGGATAACTGCCATTCGTTAATACAATAGCTGAGACATTGGGCAAAATTCCAGGCAAACGAGAAGCCATGAGACCAAGCATCACATCAGAACGATCAGCTGATGTTATCACTAATGCTCCATCTTTATAATTTTTTAAATGTGCAAATAGATCTTTTAATGCACTTGTTGCAACAACGGCGGACGTAACGACAATATTATTGGGAATAGCATTTGTACCAAATAATTGCGTCGCACCAAGTTGATGTGTTACTTCATTCAAGCGTTTAGAAGCAATAAACTCGTCGTTTGGTAAGAATCCGAGAAATGGAACGTCATTTTCACGTACTTTTAAGCGAAGAGCATTACGTAGAGCTTGAGCATCTGAAATTGTCACACGATTGGCGATATTGCCAATATAATTGAGACCTGCACTTTCAACTTGATCTTTAATAAGTGCAGTGCGAGACAATAACTCGTCCACTAATGTGTTAATGTCCGTATTGCAAGATTCATTAAAGTCCGATATTGTCAAGACAGGGGAGCCAATGGCTTTGGCAATGTCAACATTCATTCTCCAACTCATAGCACTTTGATGAGTGGCAAGTTGCGACCCCTCAATAAGCATAAAATCGTGACCTTCACGACAAGATTCGTATCGATCGAGAATCTCTTCCACCAAGTCGTCAGCTTTGCCACGCAGCCAGCAATCAATCGCACGTTCACTAGTCACGCCGTAAAGTTCGTCAATACGCTTTGTCAACCCTAGTTGTTGCTTCATCACTTCAATATGATGATCACTCTTATCTAATGGCTGAATTGGACGAAAGTACCCCACGCGTGTAAACTTTTGCTCCAGAGTGTTGGTCAGGCCAATCAGCACGGGGGCCGTTTTTTTCGTCACTTCCGTCGATGTAATGAAAAGTTTGTTAATTGGTACTTTACCATTATCGATTGTGGATGTACTTGATGCACGACATCGAGACGAAAGTGTGAGTGCCATCTTAGGGCGAAACGTAGCGTGGAGCTTCCACATGACCAGTGTAATCGTAGAATCAGTGTAACGATTCGGACAGGGTTTGTCGAAATGTGTATGTTTTGTGCACACAGAAAGGGATCAGTCGTGTCATTATTCGGTACAAACTTTGATAATAGATATAAGAGCTTGGAGTAAATAATTATTGTATACTACAATAACTTTTTTCCGACCCTTTAGCTCGATAAACATGACAAGTCCTTCATCGCTTCCAACTTCCTTATCATGTCCAACCTCTCCATCTTCAGTACCTTCAAAAAGTATGACAAGTTCACATAACAAAGATCTCATTGAACCATTTGTAATTCGTCCAGAGTTATTGGCTTCCACCCGTCTAGCTTCCAAGACACAATTATTGTACCATACTCGATCTATAGCTATTCAGGTTATTGCTCATGAAGTATATTTGTTGGTGCTTGCTTGTACGAAATGTTATGCTGAAATCAAGAAAAGTCCACCTCAAGTTGGAATTTGTGGAGGTGGCACTGTTGGAGCGACAATTGTTATGACCTTATTAACTAATGGATATAGTAGCGATCGAATCGCAGTGTCTACTCGTCAACCAGATCGAATTCCTCGTTGTGATGCATTGAAATCATCATTAGATATGGCAATGTATCAATCGGTATCTCGATATTATAATAATGCACGATTAGCTCGTGAGAGTGACGTGTTGATCTTATGTATGCCGCCATCTCATTTAAAAACTTTGACTATTCAAATTCGACACGCACTTGCTGCTCACGAGCCACTTGTGATCAGTGTATTATGTGGTGTTACGCATCAGAGTTTAGTCAAAACTTGTAGTTCGCAAATAGTCGTGCGAGTGCAGCCGGATGTACGAAAGATTGCGAGTCAATGGCAAGAAGGAAATAGTAGTGTCGAGAAATCTGTGCGAAGTCTAGTGCAGCCTCTGGTATTAAATCGCTTTGATGATGATCAAAATTTGGTCAAGCAAAACCGACAGCAACTCATTCGACTAGCAGCAGAAGCAATAGGTAAGCATGATCTTACACAAATGAAAAATATTGTACTAATGGATACATATTCAAGTTTCAGAAAGAGACGATGTAAGAATCTTGCTTCGAGCGTTTAGATTGTTCTGTCATCGTATTTGGCGCCAAGACGTTGAAATTGAGAAACTTGGTCACATTCTTTTCGGTGATAGAAGTGAAAGTGTCTTGATTGCGTTAAAGCATTTGGAAATTGATATAAACGGCGAACAAAAGAATCACGAAGAGGTCAAAATATTATCAGAAGCTTACAATTGGTTAGATAGTTGGAATCAAGATATGAATGAACTGCAGGAACAACTGGCGGCACATGCTTTAAGCGATCCATCGTAAAGTGTTGTACTAGTGTTAAGGATGATAAGATTAAGAAATGGTGATGTAAGGCATTAATAATCATCTACTAAAGCGCTTTAACTAAAAAAAATCCTGGTATACCAATTTTGAGCAGACGTCCACAAGAAAGACAAAGCATGTGTGGTGTTGTCTGACACGTAGTACAATTTTGGCTTATAAGCTGGCTATTATAAGCGAGCTGTTGTAGATCACCTTGAAAACAAATGTAAGAAGCGATTGATGTGATTATTTTGACAGCTTGAGCAACAGCAAGCGTACTACAATTTTGACTGGAAGTGCACATGCAAATGGTTATGAACTGCTTTTGTAGAAGGTAAGAGTGACTACAAGTGACTCCGCATTATTAGCGTGCTACAAATTTTTCAAAAGAGATTAATGCCGAAATTGCGGAATGAACCAACGAGTTTATATTCCAAAGAGCACCATCTCAGACAGAGGACTGTCTTCTGAATATTAGTTAGGGTCAAGTACATTGCAATCGCAACGGTCGCTTTGCTGGACCTTGGATAATTGGTTCGGGAAGCATAATCTTATTAGCAGTTCGTGAGAATTGAAAGTCTAGTACAAGTACGAGTTCGGTCAAGACATCTATGCTGAAAGTGAGGGTGAAGTATACAGGAGGCAAGCGATGTTTATTTTTCATAGTCGCCAAGCTTGAAGATCATATTGGTCTAAATATGTTAAATTCCGCTTCAACAAGTCCAACATTAACAAAATCTAACGCCAACGACGGGGTTTGATTATTTTGGAGCAGCTCAAGTGGTCAACAATCGTGGATCTCATGAAAACCGATTGTTGGAGAGCAGAAGGTTCTCGAATTGAATATTCACGACAAGGTCGTTAAGATTCTCGACAGCAAAATCGGAGAAGTCGCGCGATGGAAAAGAATAGATTCAATTGAGTCGAGTGACTTTAAGTCTGCCTTTGGTGGAATTGGAAAAATGAACGATCAGGCATTCGATCTTGTCCAATTCTTGAAATGGCTCCAAACACATCGCCTGCGGCATGTCTGGTGCTCATATATTGTTGTATCGTAATATAATTCCACAAAAACAAAATGTAAATTATATCCATGATGCTTTAGACGCTAGACAGCGAAGTCTGGGATCATTGCATTTCGACGAAAAGGAGTTGTACAAAGGGCGTAGTATGAGCTTTAAGAGTTACACACAACAATTGAATCATTGTTTATTATGCCGATACTAGCATGCGAAAGACAATGGTATCCAGATAGATGCACATCAGCAAGCTGGACAATAGGCATATCATGCTCAATCAATCAAAATCGACGCTTCGCTTGCGAGCAATGTTGTGCTTGAGTCGCTTTTAAAAGAACGTGAAAATGCCAATTTAGAGTGAAAAAATGCTTTGAATGCAGAAATTCGGGTAATCGATGCGGCTTGCCCTCAGAACCATCGAGTCGTAAAGAGGCTGATTTTGCACTGACAAACAAAGTCGAAATGACAAAAGTAGCAGTTTTTAAATTATGAACAGTAGATCCATCAAGTATTCAGTATCAATCTCGTTTTTTGAGGATGCAATCGACTTCTTGAGTGACTTCATGACAACTGTAAACAACTAGAGAGCAAAGGTGGAAGTGTCACGATCAGATACGAAGCATTGGGTCATAAGAAGGAAATGCGGCAAACTAAAGGTCATTGCACGGAACTTCTTCATATGGAAGAGTGACGTGCATTGGGGTGTCAGAGAAGAAAAGGCATTAGTTTTTTTGCGATGAAATCATGCCAACAATAGACGTGGAGATGGTATAACGATTTGGTTGTGAACATTTAACATTGCAATAGAAATTTTGCCGTTAAAGTGTCTGGAAGTAGACTTTCCTAGACCCGTACGTTCAGTGAGATAGCCAATGAGATTTCGCAGGAGACTTGGCCATTTGTGTTATGCTATGATTATTCATGATCCTGCGTCAGAGACAAAGATTACCAATGATGTGTGCACAAAGAGAACAGTCCAAAAATCAAGGGATTGGGCACGGTAATTTAATTGGTGTATGGAGTCATTTGCTCCAGCGTGAAGGGTCAAAGCATAGTATTGAAAGTGCATCGGAGTACAGTTTTCGATTGCAGCTTAGCCGACATCCCTAGAAAAAGTTGTTGGAAAGTGAAAACTAAGCGTTGGTGATTCTGGTTCTAAATCCTGGTCGGACAATACAGGAACAAGTGGCTTGATGTAGTATATTATATAAATGCAAGTATTCAGAAAAAACAAAGTTTGGGATATTGTTATTCGGCCCATAGATTCAAGCATATTGCGTAACAAGTAAGTGCTCAAACTAAAGACCGTTGAATGTGAAAATTCTAGCGATATATAGTTTGATCGGTGGTTTTTGAAAATGAATGGCATCTCAGAGTGAAGTACACGTTGACTATCGCTGCGTCATGGTACTTGGAATTGTCAAGAGTATCTTGGTACTCTCCAAGGTGTGGTCGTACTGCAACTGCATTGGAGTCTGCCGAATGCATATGGAGAGGCTGACAAAGACGCAATTAAAATACTTCGATTGAAATTTTGAAGGAAATGGAAATCAGTGACAACATTTTGAAGCAATTACGGGTTCCAACGCAATTTATGCTTGCATGCAAAAATGTGCTATGCGGGTCTACCACCGATATGCGCCTGCATTTCAAGGATGAAAGTCTATGTGGATTTCCTTGGTCAACTGCGAAAGCTGTTAAGAAAATAAAAAAAACCGGACGCATGATTCAGAGAAATGTCTTGGCGTTCGAGTTATTGAACTTTGCAATCTCGAATAGGCGATCAACGCAACAGGTGACATATGGAAACGCCTTTACAAATAATTTTTCAGTCATTGACTAGAGGCCTGTTTCAGATCTCTCAATGCACTCGAACGGAAACGTGCTTTGCACTACGTAAGACCACAAAAACATCGCAAGCCAAGCTTGTGCGACTAAATCTAGATTGCAAAGATATTCCAAAAGCATCAAGAACCCAAAGTTTGTCGCGGGAAGATCATCAAATGATATGGAATCTATTACAGCGGGAGATCTGTGGATTAGGCTGTTTTTTTTATGAAGCGTTATCAAAATGGGCGGGACCGTAGTATTCTAGTTGTGCAAGAAGCAAGACAGGTGTAATTGTAATGATAAGCTCAACGAAGGAAGAGAAGTAGAAGCGGGGAAGGAACTATTGGTGAGCTCGAAACAAAGGTCAAGAAGTCTGTTATTATGTAGATGATGATTAAGCAATGTATGTAGAATTAGAGCATCACAAGTGCTAAGCCCGCTGGTGTTCGTTCAAATTTGTCTGCCATCGTGTCCAGGCGCATCAAGTCAGACAAAATTAAGTCAAGTCAAATGACAAGCTGGATAAAGATTGCAAAGTCGTTGAAGCTTCTCCACATAATGACAAAGAACGGTGCGGGTGGGGAAAGAAATCGTTCAGGGAAAGAAGACCCTGCATATCGAAAAAATATCTCCAAAGCTTTTAGACCTCAAACAAGTTCGTCACTTGCAGAAATTTTAGTTCTTGCTGCCCTGATAGTCAGCGTCAGATCAGCTCTGTCAACATCAACGAAATTGCTGCCGATGTATTACACACGTGTATGATAAGGCAAAAAAAATCAGGGAAAGTGAATATTGAAATCGAATTTTTAATTGTCGATAACTTTTTTAATGGATTATTTCTGAAGAAACAAAGGCACTCTGCGTCAATTGCGAAGAAACTTCGACCAAACGAGCAGCTGGATGCTGTTCGGTGTCATCGGCATACGCCTTACCATCCAAAGATCACGAACAGAACACGTGAATTTAAGTCTCGTGATTGGCAATGCATTTGTGAGCTTCATGGTTGGAAGAACTCTGCTTTGACTACTTTTGACAGCTAATTTACGCTTATATTAATTAAATTGTTCAGTACGATTATCCGGGGGTACTTTGACCGACTACATGATCAACTCTGATGGCGTAGTTTACGTGGTTCAACTAACTCTACGACTTCTCTATCCACGCAACATGCGGATAACCTTGACGTCGTGATCTATCCATCTGCAAAAGAATAAGCCGCATAAAATCTTTCACCTTACACGACCCAAACATTGTGTAACCGACTAGCTAAAGAATTATCAAATGCTATGAGCGGGTCGCTGGTCTACAAAGCATTGCAAAACGCCATCGGGGTATAGGTTCACCTTTAGCAACGGTTCTTTTAGTTAAGAAGGCAAGTAACTCAAACTTTTTAGTTCTGTTTAAGCACATTTGGTCGTTATATACACCGTGCTTACCCCTATCTGCCAGACCGTGTGGCTTCTGTGGTTCAAGTGATCTAATTCTTGCTCTGCCGGGAGAATTTCTTAGAATCTTAGTGACTACACGTGCGACTTGACCAATTTTTCGCTACGTTTGAGGTTATTTCGTTTTCGGTGGTCGTTTTTCGGCTGACTCATGTTCGCCACACGATTTCGAAGGATCCAAAAAAAGATTTTTCTTAGTCGCATCCGAATGTGCGATATCTTCTCACAAAAGTCGTAAGATCTTGAAACGTTTCATTCTTAAATCTGCCAAGTAGCATACAAGTCAATTTTATTCATCATGAGCCACAAAAACTCGACTGCAACTACCAGCGCTGGTGCACCCATTCCTCTTCACGGCCTGACAGCATCTGCTACTGCTGGGCCACGAGGCCCCTTGGTGCTCCAAGATGTCGCCTTCATTGACCACATGGCGCACTTTGATCGCGAACGGATTCCAGAGCGCGTTGTGCATGCTAAAGGTGGTGGTGCTTTTGGTTACTTTGAAGTGACGCACTCAGAGATTACGCAGTATTGTAGTGCCAAACTCTTTGATCGCGTTGGAAAACGCACGTCCGTGGCAGCTCGTTTCTCGACCGTTGGCGGTGAACAAGGCAGCGCTGATACTGTGCGCGACCCACGCGGATTTGCTCTCAAATTTTATACGGAAGAGGGAAATTGGGACTTAGTGGGAAATAATACGCCCGTCTTTTTCATTCGTGACGCTATGCTCTTTCCGAGTTTCATCCACACGCAAAAGCGTCTACCAACCACTCACCTGAAAGACGACGATATGATGTGGGACTTTTTCTCCCTTCGTCCTGAGACACTGCATCAGCAAACGATCCTTTTTTCAGACCGTGGTACACCTGACGGTTTCCGCTTTATGAATGGTTACGGCAGCCATACGTTCGCTAATGTAAACGCTAAAGGTGAGATGGTGTATGTCAAATACCATTTTAAAACGGATCAGGGGATTCGCAACTTGTCGGTGGACAAAGCAGCGGAACTTGCTGGCTCGGATCCAGATTACGCTATTCGTGACTTATACGAGGCAATTGCAAACAAACAATACCCGTCGTGGACGCTTTATATTCAAGTTATGACACGAGATCAGGCTGTAAAAGAGACTGTGAACCCATTTGACGTGACGAAAGTTTGGTCGCATAAAGCGTACCCACTTATTGAAGTCGGTCGCTTGGTCCTCAACCGTAATCCGACCAATTATTTTGCTGAAATTGAGCAACTTGCCTTTAATCCGGCTAATCTGGTTCCTGGGATTGAGCCATCACCCGACAAGATGTTACAAGGTCGTCTCTTTTCCTATTCAGATACCCAACGTTATCGTCTGGGTGTGAATTATAATCAGATACCAGTAAATCGCCCTTTGGTAGAGCCTCAGACGTACCAACGCGATGGCTTTATGACGGTGATTGGAAATATGCATGATGCACCTAATTACTACCCAAATAGCAAGAATGGCCCATCTGAAGATACGACGCGACGTTATTGCACGCACGAGAGCGACAATACCATTGTGGACAAGTTTTCAACCTACGATGACGACAACTATTCACAGGTTGGCGAGCTCTACCGCAAGACTTTGAACACTGCAGCTCGTGAACGTTTGACTGAAAATATTGCCGGGTCACTCGCCAATGCATCGCAGGATGTGCAAGTCCGTGCGATTGCGAACTTCACCAAATGTGATCCCGAGTATGGACAACGTGTACAGGAAAAAATTGATAAATTGGCTTCGCAGAAAAAGCCAATTGAGTCCGAGTCGATGCCAGACCCATCCAAGTTGAACCCGCCGCGTAAACCATTCACACCGGCGCCTCCGTCGGATATTGTGACTCCGCGACTTTAAAAAGCTCTGTAGCCATTTCGGTGTTAGTTTAATTGCACGCTGACAAGTGCTATTATTACGTAACTTAGTAATAATAGTTAGTAGCAAATCGTTTTCGATGTGTTAGAAGTCCTAAATCTACTAATTCTAACCGGCACGTGAACAGCTTAGCGTCTCAATTTCCAGTCATGTCGGATCCCGCACACCGCCGCACTATTTCAGAGCTCGACATGAGTTCGATGCGCCGTATTAGCGACGCGCTACTTCTAGCGCAAAATCGTGCACGTCGTGCAACCGAACGCGCAAATCAAGCCGAACAGTGCGTCCATGTAAAATCTTTTGATCATCAATGACATCGGCTCATGCTTTTGCGATTTTTATAGCATACTGAACCTCGTGCTTAGCCAAGTAAATGTACGAAGACTTCGCGTTGGTTCATTGTCTGATTTAGAGCTGCTACGCGGTATTGTGGCCTCTGATCCCCTGCTCAATCGAAGATCCAATAATATGCTGAAACTTCACGACGCAACAAACGTGTTTTTTGGGACTGCGACTTCTCAATGCTTAAACGATGTGTCTAAGGAAGTAGTGAGTAATTTGAAGGCTGCTATGAACTTTCACAAACGCTACGTGAAACAAGTGGAGCCCTTGACGATTCCGCTGTCTATGATTAGTTACATGGATGGAGTGTTTTTGAATTCTGTCTTTTGTGTGGCTGGATTTTTGGCAGGAGTCTTTATGGGCATTGCATTAACCAAACATTGGCAGCTTCGAGGTATATACACACAAAAGAAGAAATGCTCACTTATCGGAAAACTAGTTAAGTGGCACAGTTGTCGACAGCGAGTCGTCAATACGCCGTGGCATTTGATTCCAGTAACTACAGACGATTACAACTACATTATGAATCCAATAATTGAGGTCGAGTGAACATTTGACTTACCGGACAATAATTGCATTCATGGATATGGAAATAATGTAAATTAGCGTTAATCTTTAGTGTGCACGTAAAGTATAGAAAACATATGTTTATATTTAATATTCTTTTGAAATTTAAGACTTAAACTCATGACATCCGTCCCAGACAAAGTTGCTCCTGCATATATAGCAAGCAAGCAGCAACTTGTATTGTGGATAATACCCAGTGATATTTGACGACATTCCCCCTTCCAGTCACTAAATAGACAGACAGACGGATATCCTGAACATTTATCTACCTGACTCTATCAAGAATGAGCACGCAGAGCAACGCGTTTGCGGCGTTGCAGCCAGAGCGTAAGAAAAAGACGGTCGAGCCACCACAAAACAAAATGTTTGCAAATTATCTGAACAATCCGTCCACATCGGCATGGGGCGACGATAGTGATGATGAGATGCACGTAACAGCTGCTCCCGTAGAAGAAACTGCAGCTGAAGAAGACGAAAGTGAGAGTGAGAGTGAGAGTGACGAGGAAGAAGAGGAAGATGAAGAGGAGGAAGAAGCACCGAAAGAAGTGATTGCTGTGGCTCCGAAGAAAACAATAGTAGCGCGTACTCTCTCAAAGAAGGAGAAGAAAGAACTGGAGATGAAGGAATTTGAGGATGCACTTGCCGAACTTGGCGTCAAGACCACGAATGCTGTGAAGAAAGAGGATACAAATGAAAAAGTGAAGATTGAGACAGTTGCAGCCTCCGGCTCATCGGACAAGAAGAAGAAAAAGAAAGGCAAGAAGCCTGTAAAGACCGAGCCTGAGACCACTAGCAATGAAGTGGTGGATATCAAAGCAGTTGTGAAGGCAAAAA
Source organism: Plasmopara halstedii (assembly GCF_900000015.1). Taxonomy (NCBI): domain Eukaryota; phylum Oomycota; class Peronosporomycetes; order Peronosporales; family Peronosporaceae; genus Plasmopara; species Plasmopara halstedii. Next base: position 128,640 of record NW_020187100.1, on the reverse strand, counting down.
GCAAGAAAAAAAGAGCGGTTGAGCCTGCTGCAGTGCGAATTGCACGTGAGGAAAAAGCCAAAGCAAAGGTCAAGGGCAAGAAAGACAAGAGTACTTTTAACGAGTTTTCCATCTAGAAACGGCAAGAGCTGTAGCTGAAGAGATTCGGAGGCGCTCTTTATAACAGCTTCCTCTCATGCCATGCGCATAAAGTAATCTTAAGCCTGCGAATTTGGTTGGATAGCTGTTGTTTGTCTATCGTGCGCACCGTAGGCACCTTCGCTTTACTAACCACGAAGAATGTATCAATTAAATTACGAGAACTGACGGTTGAGATTATGCCATTCGAACAATTTTTCTTGAAGATTTCGTACGTGTGATCGATTTAATTGTCATTCAAGAACCATTCACTGTAACATACCACCAAACATTTAGGTTGTACATGTATAGAAGTGCACGACATATAAGGTAATCCGTGAAATGGTCTTTCATCAGTAATCAAGAAACGAGTTAAGAGTTCGATATTCAACTAGAAACTTGAGTGCGAAACACCTATGGGTTGACACTGTCTTCGAGCGGCCTTCATCGAGGGCAAAGACTGAGGCTGAACTCAATACTTTAACCCAAAAAAACCAAGCTCCCTTGGCCCGGTAGGTCGCCCTGCACTCACTGGGAAAACATTTCGTATCTCGTAAAGGTAATGGTCAATGAGTCCGAGCGTAAAAGACAATACTAGGAGAGATAAGGCTCACAGGCCGTGGCTGTTGGGGCATTGTGAAGCGTGGTAAGTCGAAATAGACTCGAAAGTATCGTGCAAAACTTAGGACAATACGCGCAAACATTAGAATCGCCGAACACAGAAATCGTATTGTGTGTCTCCAGTACAATCGTCCCATTTTTTATAAATATGAAGGTTTGATTGCGTGGATCATTGTGGCGTCCGATAATTATATTCGATATGATTTTGTCCTAGTTATATATGATTCAGTGGAAGTCGAATAGGATAAGTGCCATGTACTTCTTTTCCGGTGGAGTTTCGGCGAGTTCGCCTCCATCAATAAGTAAAAGCGCTTTTAGGTGGCCACAAAGACATGTTTAGTTTGGTGAAGTGCATGAATTTGTTAAAATTATCTAACAATGATTGTAGAAGGCAAAGCAGCAGTGGGCCGCTGTAACCGAGAAACTGATCGTCTATTGAGTGTTTCAAAGCATTTCGTTGCCATAACAAAAATGAACGACGGTATTTCGTGGAATCTTTTGTGAGTCACTTCATCAAACAAGAAATCAAAGGTTCGGTGAGACTGCCGATTCCTAAAGAAGATATGGTGCAGAGCAATATTATCAGTAGCACTTTGTTCAGTACTCATAACCTAGTCAGTGAATACTCTCATCTCCTTATGAAAGATAGCATAATTCTTCTCAACCATACCTTTTATATTTCCATTATTAAATTCACCATTTCACCATTGCGGTGAGTATATCGGGCAGGGTGATCTGGAGTGGCTGTCATATCAGAAGGCATGCCGAACGTGCCAGTGACGATTAATTGAATAGTGACGCGACTGCCCATATCTATGTGTAGACCAATATGGAACGTGTTTGTCCACAATCGTGCCGAGCGTAGAAGGGATGTGGAGTGCTATATCGAGCACTTACGAATCGTGCTCGAGAGTATCCGCTCCAATAAGCTTTTCACCAAAATCGACAAATAAATCGTTGATGTCGTTGAGATTCCTTGTCTAGGCTACGTCATGGGAAACATAAAATGCGGTTAGATCACCCAACGATAAAATTTCTCGTTATTTGGGATTCTCCGTTCCAAAGGAGAAACGTGGTCAGGCCAGATATTTGAACAAGTAATGTGGAAAATTGTGGTGACTAACACAGCCTCTCGCCAATGTTCTTAGGGAGGATCTCAAATTATAGCGCGACGGGAAAGCAGCCTTTTAAATAACAAATGAAGCCTAATGTGTGCTCCGATTCTGGCTCTTCCGGGTACAGATCGGTCGTTTCGTATCGTCTGTCAAGCTTCAGCTATTACAGTAGGCGTCCAAATAAATAGTAGTAGTCATCAAGTCTTTTCAACAGTTTTTTGTTTAGGACAAGTCACGTCTTAAATGCAACTTGTTGCTCCGGATAGATCATGCGCCGCTGTGCACATTAACATCGCCACCACCACAACACAGAGATGGGTATGATGGCTACTTTCAAGTAATCCTTTAAAGGAAGTTGCTCACCAGGCCGTCTCAATACAGCGCTGAATGCGCTTTCGCGTTTTCACGGCTATGGACTATCACATGTCATAATGGCGACGTCGCCATTCAATCAGGTGATAGGTGCGACGTCCGAGTCATGTAACATATGCTGCCTGTTTGAAAGTTTGAGGAAGCTGTAGCTTGAGAGCTCAGATGCCGCTTTATTGAAGGGCTTGGTCGCAATTTTTATTTATTGTTTCCTAAGGCTTGCTGTATTATATCATTGACTTATTTGGCACTTGGCGTGTGTAGGTACCTCATGTTGAAGACCTCAAGCTCAGGATACTTTACGAGTCGCATGATCTTTGGTCACCACAGAAGATAGAAAGCATTCTGCACGGTGGGCCCTATGAATTGGTGGTCCAACATATAAGAACATATGTGCGCACGTGTGATTTGTGTCAAAGGGCTAAGCCCTCGCTGCATGCGTTTTCTCCTTTGGTCAGCCTGTCGGGCTCGCCAAACGGCAGCCAGTCCATTAGTGTGCTTGAATATCCAGAACGCGCGTCCAATGAAACCGAAAGTTAGATCTTTGTCGGCCGTCTGAGCAAGATTGGTGTCAAGGAACAGATCGGCTGATCTCACCAAAGTATTATATCCAGCATGACTTGCTGGAAGCGACAGTCGATATTCATGCCATACAGCAAAATTTTAGGAAGCTTTGTATAGGGGTGCTAGGCACCAGCTTGCGTATATCAGCCGCTACTTATGTGGTCATACAAAAAGCGTAAATCACGTAAAGATGCTATTCGTTGAAGCACGCGTACTTAGAGACCGCAGTGCTGAAGATAAATCTTCTACCAACTGATTTGCGCTAAATGATGCAAAGCATGCCAATATTGGATGAACTTAATGTTTTCTGAACGATTTTGCCATCCCTCGGACTTCATTGACAACAGCACGCAGTGGTCCTAGTCTTGTTGGTCTGTTGCACAATTTGGCCTGTAGAGATCAACCTAGATACACTTCGAAGCAAATCTCATACTTTACTTCAATAATATTGAGGGTCATAGGTTGGACGCGCGACGCTATGGTGAGAGCTAAAATGTCTAAAAGCAATACGCTGATAGTAAAGGTAGGCGAAGCACACATTATTATATAGTTCGGGAACAATTCTATAAGACGCTATTACCTACGTGTCAGTGGCTATACTATGTCAAACCTATTACGACCGTGGCAAATCAAAATTGAGTTATATTCGTAACATATCGAAGAGGGTACGACTTATCCTATACTACGTGGGTTTGATTAGGCTTTTCATGGTACCGCTTTCACCAGCGAGTCGCAAATGAACGTTCTGTTGTAGGCGGCACAGTTTCTCTATCATTTCCTGCAGCTGAGCAACCCTCTACTTTAAAACGACGACGCTTTCTGAACCGCTTAGAGTGCTTTCAGCCAGTCAGTGCGATGGCAAAAATTAATGAGCAGATTCGAGATCTACCTCATCTCAATTGACGCGCGTTGAGAAGTTGACGCACACCACAAGAAAGCTAGTTGTGAGAGAATCGTTCTCCGTCGCATTCCTTAATAGGCAAAGAGTGGTCCACTTTTTCGTAACATTATTTAAAAGGAATGGCGAGTCGTCAGGGCTATGACCAGAATCTGGTGAAGTGAAGGGATCATTTTCATTAGATTACAAGACGCCGCTACGGCAAGATTGCTCGGGTATCCTTGGGGCACTCTCGACTTTTATCCCTTTTATAGAATAGAGGCAGCATCGCCCGTCATAGCGCTTTTTCCATAAGCGAGTGGATTAGATCTAATTGCAAGTTTGGGACTAGGTAAGTAGCTGAAATAAGTGTCGAATGGACATAACCAAGGCTGCAATGAGCAAGAACCGAAATTTTTCATTACGATGTTCGCGTCGTGCTTTAAATGTCGCAAAGTTACGCATCCATCGACACTTGAGTCGGACATGCACCTGGTTTGCAATAACTGTAATTGCAGGAACAACGAGTTTTCCTTCTCAGTGAGCTAATCGGCTACAAAGTTTTGACACTTCCACCAGCATTCGATACACAAGGTACCACTCTCATAAAAAACGCGGACGTCCCAACCACTGGTTCATTAAGCGCAGGTAGTACTCCTACGATGTTATCCGAGCAACTTTCTGGCGCTCGTTTCGCTCTTGAGGTACACAATATCCTCGCACGCATATGTATGTAAGGCTCTGCATCACTGCGGCGACAACTTTTGATGGTTTGGCATCCTATTTAGATTGATAGAAATCGGATTTATCTTGGGCTTGCGGGCTCACTGGGTCGGGTCCAGCTTATGGAATGAGCTAGACATCATTGCGAGTCCTACAGCCGGGGTAGTGCAACCCAACCGGTCGTATAAACGGGCACGAAGTACGTATGTCGTGCAGAGTGGAGGCGATGCGCAGTGCACGCTTTTTCATTGATAAATGGACCGGCCTTTCTACCACAGGCGAGGACAGGGTGTCGGGTCAGTGCTCGGCAGGTTACTGCGATAGCCCTCATCGGAGATCATTCAGGCCATATCATCGATAATAGCTTACAGAGCATTCATCACGAGGGGAACATCTTTAATGGATGCTTGACGAGCCATAATAAGCGGTATATGGGGGATCACTGAATACTTAAGAGCAGCCATGGTAGCGTTTAGCGTGCTGAGTGCTCATTGAGTGTTCATTTTTGCGCAATATTATCAATGCCAAAAGAAATTTTATCCTTAGTATGATCCTCATCATGATGGGAAAGTGTGTATACGAGATATATACTGGGCAATCCTGTATATCTACGATACAATTCCGCGTGTTGTCGACCCACATTCATAATCTTAAGCTTAGAACCAAGATTACTCAATCTCGTGACGGTCAGCCGCAAATACTCATGACTGTGAAATGCGCCTCTCGGTAGACATGGCTGGCAACACGCACATGATAACCAATCTGAGCCAGTGGTATAGGGAATTAAATTTCTTATCAGGTCTCATTATTGTCTGATGGCAAATATGAGAAGACTGATGACAGGTAATAGTGACAATGATACGTAGTGATATAGCGTGCGACTGAGAGTTTTGCGTGACTTGCCCGTTGAACGAATGAATGAAAATCGTCGCGCTCAGCAATAAGCACATCAATTTATTTCTTTGTTTGCGAAGCCAGATGTGTGCAACGTCAAAATTCCAATCGGCCACTCGTGGCGACCGTAATGTGAAGCCTAAGACACTAGTAACTCTCGTGCAAGTGTGTGACCACGACAATCTAAAAATGTTTAGATCAACGATAAAGATGACGCTGTCGACATGATAGACAATGAGTGATAAATCGTTCACAAGATTGCCAGTACGCTGACGAAAGTCCACGAGAGGACACCGACCGACTATGCACCTTCAAGGTCGACCTACGCAATCGCCATTATCGCGCAGTCAGTCAACTTTTTCTTCACTGATTGGCTCGGATGTGACCCCCCACGACACACCAACAAACGGCGGTTTATATTCGCTAGTGACAATGGCCATAGTGCCGCAGCGCTAGTCAGCGTAGAAAACAGGGTTTTTTATCCACGCTATTAAAAAATAGGAATATAAATCACTAATTCTCATTGTCGGGCAACAGCGATCACATTCGCGCTGATGTGTCGCTAATAAACAGTTCCTTAGATGATTCAGGCTCTGCTTATGCATGGTACGCATCATTAGCTACTCAATGATCAAAGACGAGAGTAGCTGTAGTATACTTGAGAGCACAGCTTGAACGACTCAAGCGGCGAGAAACCCGCTACAATTCCGAACATGGTGCCGCAAATTAAATGAACGGAGCATGGTGGTGCTAGTGCGCTCAACCTACTGCACCCCATACTGTATAAATATCACGCAAGCATGGTCATGCTCGTTCAGGCACCGACATCTGCACCTGCAGCATTTGAACTCTAACTCTGCTATCTACATCTGGTCGACAAAGATCAAATTTTGTTAAGCGTGAAAACAACGCGATGCAGAATTTGTTTACTTACGAAGTCTTACCATATTTTTCGAAAGCAAAGATTGTGTAAATATTCTTCTATGGACACGAAAGATTGTGATGTCCCTCGTTTTAATTAGATCCACGGAGCGTCATAATACTAATCTCTAATCTCCAAACGAAAATCTTGTGCGCGAGAATAATCTCTAGCCTGCAACACCTTAATCGTCAAAGCACTCACAACTCACATTTCGAGCAACAGATGACGTGAGTCTTAGTGTATCCTTTTCAGGCTTACCGCGCGCAATTTAAGCGTTCATGTACACTTTCAGAAAACACATCATAAGTTCAAGAGTTGAAAAGGCCGACGACAAAACATTTTTAAGAATCAATAGCAGTAACCGTGCTGATAAAAACATCAGCCAGAGTTGCAGTTAGCTGTGGGAGCTTCCACGTCTTTAACCTCCTTCGTAAATAAATGGAATATAGCTTTTGCTAGGATTGAGTGGAGTGCAGCAGATTGACGCTGTATCCATAAATGACGGTGAAAATCAGCAAAGCTACTTTGATGTAAGTAATTACTTGCCGCGAAACTCTCGATGCTATCAAAATAAACGCCCTTCGTGCTCCCTCCAGACACTGAAAAATTTCAAGAGTAGATCATTAATGCAAAGCAGGTCTGTAGGCTTCTCCTAGGGCAAAATTGAGCTCCATAAGGTCGTCCTGTGCCGTTTGATAAACGATAACGATTTTTTGTGCGTTGAGAAGGTCGAAGATAATTAGTTTTAGCCTTTTAAAATAGCATCTTATATTATGAGACGCAGTGCTTTTGATTTTCTGATCATAGAGATGTAAATCCGGTATCTTAGAGACTACGGAAATATATGAAGGTGTCGTGCAACTATGTGCGTTGCACAACTGTTGAAAGCAGTACAATATACGAAAGCCGAGAATAAAACTCATATAATCTTTGTCACGACGGGGAAAATCATTGAGATTGAAATCTGTTATGAAGCTCAAAATAACATATCACTACTTTAATAGCTTCAAAAGCTGCTTGGGCTTAAACCTGGTATTAGATACAATTCAGACTCGGTATGATCGCTACGAGCCATTAACTAAGTGGAAGTCAACGACACTACCTCCCTACAAGTGGGGCTTTGGTGAGCCATATAATTACCTCTGCAAACATTGAAGCCTTCGTGGCGCAGATCAAGGCTGCTTACGCTTTAGGCATGTGATTCAAAATAGAAATGAGATAGATGAATAGGGGGCTTCATAGCGTACTGGGAAGCAAGCGAGTATAGCGTCGTAGCCTCCTGTACTCGCCCCTCTTTGAAGCAGCAAATCATAGCCGCGGTCTTAAGAGCAAACTACTTTTAATACAGGCGATGTGAGTCGCGCGAAGTGGGCTCCGGTGTTACGAAGATAACTCATCCAGTTCGCGTTGTACAACGGGAATAATTGGCAGGGTAAGTCAGTTGTGCTTAACGGGTATGTCGAGTAGGAGGTGATTTGTGAAGTGAAAAAAATATTTAGGTACTTCGTTTGCAACTTTGTGCTACCTCGAAGCCTATCCTTCTAGACCCTTCTAGACACTTTTTGGTGACGTCATATAATACGTCACACCCTTGCTGGTATTAATCGTGAGCAAATGCCCATAACCATGTAGCGTCTCCAATCTTGTACATAAGCTGTCAGTGGCGTGATCATGTTAGAGTAGCTTCCACACTCCTACTCGCCGCTAATGCATAGTTGGCATGGATCGCACGCCACTTGCATTTCGAAGCTGGAGTTCTTGGTCCCTAAAGGCTTCGTTATCATGTCTACTAACTGCTTCTCCGTACTGATATGCCTTATCACGATCGCATGTCGGCCCACGTTTACCCGAATGAAGTGATGACGGATACAAACCCGCTTTGTTCGATCATTGTATCTCGCATTGTTTACAAGCGCGATGGCTCCTTGGTTGTCCTCGAAGATTAAAGTCACTCCTGCTTGTTCATTACCGAGAAATTTAAGCATAGCTCGCACCGCAAGACCTCTTGCGTACAGAAGCTAAGCGCCATGTATTAGCCTTCTGCTGAGCTGAGAGTCACTGTACGTTGTTACTTTGAATTGAATTTTACAGGAGCATGTTCAATCATTACCACGATCCCCAACACAGAGCGACGGTCATCGATGTTACTGCCCCAGTCGGTATCCGTGTATGTCACGACGTCTAAGTCACCTACGCTGTCCTTGTAGAGAAGTCCATGCTTTTGCGTCGTCTAAAGATATCAAAGTGCACGAATGGCAGACTTTTAATGGCGTTGGCCCGGATTTTCGAGGAAGTAAGATAGTAGAGTAACAACGTATGCATGTTGATGTAAGGAGTCTGTTTGGATAAAATTCTTTTTTGATCTTTCATGATTTATTTCCATCCTTGATATAAACTTGGCCTCAACAAGCTCTTTCATATCAAACGCTTTCTTGAGCGTTGTCTTGACAGTGCTCAACTTAAATTTCTTTGCTCATTTGAGCTGCAATGATCATGTCATCAACAAAGAGTCATACGTAGACCAAGCTAGACTACTTTTTCTTATTGTATACGCATGAGTCGGCTCCGCAGCTCTTGAAACCGACCTGCAAAAATAACTGATGAATTATCTAGTCCCACGCGCAAGCTGCATATTTTAGGCCATATAGTGCTATATTAATTCGGCAGATGCAGCATTTGACGTTAGTGACACCGTTCGGCCCTCCAGATTACTGTTGAGTACCGCATGGCCAAATGTAATTGTTCGGTAACATAACCCACAGTCACAATAAGTGCCATCACCATCAGAATTAAATTCATGTTGGCCACCGGCAAGTAGGTTTTGAAGAAATCCAGATTTATGTTTGAAGCCCTTGGCTACAAGCCGAGCTGTATACCTTACCACTTGCCCGCTCTAAATTTGCTTCTTTGCAAAGACCCATCCACAACCAAGTGGGCGCATATCCGCATTTTACACTAAGGTTCGTGGATTACTGAGCTCGTGCGCGTAAAGTTCAGTCTTCATAAATTTTATCCATTTTTGGCGCATCTTGACTTGTAATGACCTGCTGACACGTGGGTAGGCATCAACCACATTCCAAAAGTTTACAGCATAGGCTAAAACTGCTTCAGATCGTCTTCATCCATGCGAGGTCTCTTAGGCGATGGTCGGCAGAAGCGGTCCTCATTGTTAGGATCACTGTTATCGTCTTCATCAATAGCATCATTGTTTGTCGAGTTAGGACCTGTCTGTCTGGGGTTTATACTACTATTGCCCAAAAGGTCGAATTGCGTTCCTGATGTTTCCGCTCTATTTGCGGATGCTACACCACTTTTCGCTTATTGATGGTCCTCTAGCTCTACGATGTCGAAAGCTCATGAGCGGTGGATGGTGGACAGACATAAACCTCATGCATCACGATTTCTTCGTTGTGCTCATCAGCTGACAACATCTGTTCGTTGGCCATCGGTGTAGTTTGATGATGGTGAGGCTTTGGGTCTTCACGGTCTTCACTGCCCAAGTGTATCTTGTCATCGCTTTTTGCATTGATCACAATCGGACCGTATGTATACCCAGTGTCGTATATGCCATTTATTTAAGCTCGTCAACTTGGAGAGAACTTACCACTTTGGTTCTCTGCAACTTCAAGGCGAAGACCCTGTAGCCCTAGGTGTTGTCGGCATATCCCAAAAATACGCATCGAAGGATCTTTGCTTCGATTTTTATCGGCTTGACATCATCTACATGCACATAAACGCGGACCCGAGCACACGCAGATGATTGAAGTATGGCTTGATCGTAAAACTTATTTTGTACGGCGTTATAATCGGGTGAGCACTATTGATGGTCCTGTTGATCACGTAGACTGCCGTGTTGACTGCCTCCGCCCACCATTCGGCTGATGCCTCGTTGTGATGCAGAACGCTTCTTGCCTTTTCCATTATAGGGCGATTCATCCTCTCAACTACTCCATTTTGCTGTGGAATGTAAGGCGCAGTCTCCTGGTGTATGATACCTCCAAGCTCACAAATATTATCCAGCGTCTTATTTACAAACTCCAAGCCATTGAGCGCAAACACTTAATGCAATTCCGCCATTGATTTTCGTATAGCATCTTGTAAACCTTGAACATTTGCGCAACCTCAATATTGTTCTTGAGGAAGTACACCATCAAAATCTTGAATAGTCGTCCACAAAGCTAAACGCACTTTACTCCTCCCTTTGATTGTGTTTTTTTCATTAGAATAACACGTCCACGCGGAGCAATTCAAGCACACGCGACGATTGGGACATCGATCGAGATGGAAACTAGTCCACTGTCTGCTTGCGCCCCATGCATCCACCACACAACGTCGTGACCTGCTGCTTCGTTGCTGGTATACCTATTGTTATTTTTTGTGTTCTTGTTAGTGCTTTTGAATTCGGGTGACCTGACCGAGCGTGCCATAATAGTCATTGGCTTACAAGCTTGCGTAATCCACGTAATGGGCACTTTCCTGTTGACAATCTTATATTTAGGTTTTGCCGACTTTCTTGCCCGTTGCTATCACCACTGGGTTCTTCAAAGTTGTGCATAATGTTAGTTGAAATTCAAGGCCGCGAGCAGCAACTGAAAGTAGTCGATCTAGTCCTGGCATATGTAATATCTCCATCATTCGAATTGGCTCGAGATCACACTCCTTCGACGTACCGAATCCATTCCAACTACGCGCAGCATACAATTGTCACCTCAATTTGCTCATTTACGACAACATATTCGCTCAGGTCGTCTAGATGCGGGGTCATGTGTGAAGTCGCTCCGCTATTAATCAACTAGCCATTGGGTTGATGCTCTCCAATTGCGAACATCGTGTCTTCATCGTTTACATTACGATTATCCGGACAGTCTTACTTCAGAAATCCAATTTGACCACACTCAAAACACTTGCCCTTGAACCCATGACCTCTCTTCCTGCCATTGCTATTGTGACCGTTGTTATCCAGTGCTTTTTATGAACTCATTTTGGTTTCTAAAGCCGAATGATGCGGCATTCATCGCACGTATCGTGCTTTCCTTCTTGTCCTGACGCTCCAACGCATTCAGTAGTTTCTCATGCACCTCATTGAGCATGATGCAATTCGAGTTTTCAGTAATCGATGATAACTCAGTCGGCAGGCTGCTAATCAAATCACTAGCTGCCTAGCATCATCAAGTTTCCCCCAAGTGCCTATAGCCCCATGATAACCTCGTCGATGCTTTGCCATGGTCATGCCATCGTCCATCTAAGACATGAGAAGACGATGGGTCGTTGACACACGGTTGTGCATCGTGGTCCGAATGTAGAAATTCCGTCGGGTGGTCCGAGCCTGCGCAGCCGTTGTTGCCATTCGGATTTTCGTATGATACTCAATACCAACGCCTTGTGCAATCAGACAGAGCGCCTTCGTGTCGTTCAGGATTCACCCCTCAGTCTAGTTCTACCGTCTGCACCATGCGCTAGTAGCCCTTTCCTTACTAGCTTCATTCGCATAACAAGCTCCAAGTGGAAGTAGTTGTCTCTTCCAAGGATTACTTCAGTACGCTTAGCAGACATGGTTTTGCTAGCGTGGGGCTTGAGCTTCTCCTGCGGCTGTTTATCCGTCAAACTGGTGTGTTGATTAGAAGTTGATTTGTGAAGTGAAAAAAATATAATCTGGGTACTTAGTTTGCTACTTTGTGCTACTTCGAAGCCTTTCCGTCTATACCCTTCTAGAAGCTTCTTGGTGATGTCAAGTAATGACGCCACATATTAATCTTAAGTATGCGTTATAGCGTGCGTAGCGCTTGATTGTCAATTGACGTCGGCGATCAAGCAAAGTACGACGCTCGGCTGTTGAAATTGAGCTATTTCGCTCGAAGAAGGATACGATAAAGCTACTGAAGAGGCTTTGTACAGCGTATTAACGTCAACTAGTCTCTTATACATGAGCCCTCCTAAGTTGCAGCGAAGACCATACAAATGTTTGCCAGCGAAGTATGACACGGAGTATCATCAGCGCAGTCAGTATGGTTAGCCTAATTGTTTAGCATTTGAGTAGTAAATTCGTTAAGTTCCAAACACTAACGTAAGTCAAATGTTCAAACACATAGCTGCGTGTCAGGATGGGCATATTTTCAGCAAGAGTCCGATTTTCTGTATAATAAATTCTCCGCTGTCTCTATTCCGGCCATTTATATGCGTATCTCAATTACTCAAATGTATCAAATCAGCAAAGACGACTACAGCATAGGATGCCCCATTAAGTGCCTTTGTTGCGATTCCATGACCTATAAAGCGCACTAAGAATGCCCAATTTCGCTACTTGTGGCATTGATGAGAGGTATGTCTGTTGAGTATCCGACTTTTGTGCATTTGCAATTATTGGAAGCTTTCTTTTGGATAATTTGTGTAAGAGTAATTTTAGGTAATAAGTTAAAAAAAAATACAGTTACCTATTTCAATGTGTGGCCCTTATTCATTATTTAGAGTTAAATGCCGCGAGACGTTAGTCTGGCTGTGCTGTTCGCTGCCATTGCTCTCGTTGCTATCGTGCTTGTCTCGATTGGAATTGAACCGCCGAGTCTCAATGCCTACATTGACCCTCCCCTTAGTCATCAAGGGACGGAGAGATCGCTGCGAGCTGAATTATCGATAAACGAGAGTTCTGAAGAGAATAGGCTGGTGACAACTGGAAAGTCTGTCCGAGCGGGCACTAAAAACGAAGAGAGGAATTTCTTTTTATTCGAATGGGCTTGCAAGGTTTGGCTGTGGCTAAAGTCGCTGTTCAATTCGAGACCGTTGAATGCTTTGCCGCAATCTACAGCAACAAAAACTGTGTCGACGGAAAAGGTGATTGAGCAGATGTCAAATGTGAAAGGTCCAATGTCTCAAAATCGACCTCGTCCCTTACCGATTGAGTTTAAGATAGAGGTTCCAATTCTGGAAGATACAGCGACTTCGAAATATGTAGCGATCGAGAATAGCCTTGTCATGACACCGCGTGATACCAATGCATTAGTATCAAGTCGTGACGAGACACCAAATGGTTTGCCTAATATTGTTGTAGATCCATCTTCGACTACTAAAGGCACAACGCATGAAATTACTGCCCCATCAGCTGATTCAGAGTTGGTGGCACCAGCTCTTAAAAAGACAGCAGCCAACGATGCGGCTACGATGACGTCGACTACAAAGAATATGTTGCCTGATAGTGGAATACTGACATCAACGGCTGGTTCTGAAAAACTAAAAAAATTATTGACTGACAATGAGCATTCTATTACGTCGGAAAAAGCAGTGATGTCCGAATTTGAATCCGCCAATGATCCACAGCCGCTGCATGCGGATTCTACGTTGCCAAGCTATCGATTCCAGACGTTCCAGCCAAAGTCAGCGAGTACAACGGACAAGAAACGACCAATTTCTATGGCTTCAACACAGTCGCAACTGATCTCTGCGCCTGATGTGACAGAGGTTGGGGCTGTTTCAAACAAGCCGTTGCCAAAATCTGCAGTGTCGTCGCTGCCACTTTAAAAAGTGAATTCGATGACGCGGCATCAAGCCCATTCGCCGGTTATTGTTCAGCCACACGAGTCAGAAATACCAGCAATTGTTCAAGTCCCTACTCATGTGGAAGTTCAAGAGGACATCCTTTTAGATGAAGCTTTTGTACAACTCCAAACAATTCCTGGTAAAGAGAATTTGGAGAAGTGGCTGCCTCAGTTTATCCATTTCTGTCTTCAGAAAAGTGACAACGGTCAATATTGGGTTACCAAAAATCTTTTGACGCTCGAGGGTGAGGACAAAATGCGGCTAGCTGACTATTTGGCCTTTGGGTTGCAAGAGCAAGATACGTTTAAGCAGATGAACGCTCTCAAAGTCTATCGCTACTTTTTAAACTACGCGTATAAGGAGAAGCTCACGCTTGAAGTTTTTCAGTCGTTTTTAATGGGGTCGAATGGTAAGATTAATGGTTACTTCACAAGCGCAGTGACGAGATATCAAGACTTTATTAAACATTTGAAACCACCTCAAACAGTGAAGACAGTGGTGATGATTGACGTTCCAAAAATGAGAAAAGTTCTGGGAGTTCCGGTTGGTCTAGACCTGCAATTGTACCGATCTCCGGATGCGTTAATACCAAATCTGATCAACATTTATCGCTCGACTGATGCAGTGGTTGCAGTGAAGGAGTGGCTGCCTGAGTATTTTGCTGCCTGTCAGGAACTTAACTTCCAGCTGGATCGGATAGTAGAAGCGCTCTTCACTTCTGACAAGGTAAACAATGGTCAGCTGGCTGACTATTTGCGCTTAGGATTTCAAACAGATCGGGGAGAGATTGATTTTGTTATTGCATATCGCCTTCTCTCTGGCCTTGTGCGGTATGCGTTACGTACGAAGCTGTCTGTCGAAAATTTCCAGGCCTTACTCAAAGGGACGAATGGTCAGTTGGACATAATATTTGACAGAGCTGTAAAGAGCTACATTTTGGATCTCTCGATGGCGCAATCTGCGATCTAAAGATTGTCGATCTGATTTTCTCGAAATGTAAAATCAGTTTGAATTGGGCAAGTTTTCGTAATGTTGGTGGAATGGAAAATATACTAGTGACCGATTGCCATTGCAATCCAAAATATGATGGTAGCAACAACTTCAAGTGATACGCTGTACTTTGGGAAATCATCTTTCCTTGTCAACATTTCCGTCGTATATTATCACAAAGTCCCTGTCGATCTTGACAAGAGTTTATGAGATCAACTGATGTTGAGCTCGTTACTTCCAGCTCCTTTTCGCATCCTTAAATACTCGAGTTAAGCACCGTATAGCATTGTGCACGGTATATCCAAAGTCATATAGAGCACGAATAATCCGTTGTTGAGTTTTCTTTCACCACCTCAGCCTCCATACTGGCGACTTTAGAACACAATCGGCTGTCTTGCTTATGGTACGAGCTGCTTTGTGGTCGTAATGAAGTTACTTTCCACCATTTAGTGAAATGCATGTTATACTGTTTTATGAAGGCTCTGTTCGAACGCAGCACTAAAGTCGATTGTAAAGCATGAGATTTTCTGCGTATATGTATTGACGAGTCTTCAGAATAACCATCTACAAATATTAGCAAGAAACGAAATTTAAATCCTCACGAAACCTGCTTTGTGGAGCAGGATAAAGGCAATACGCGTATTGACTCAAGATCGTGCAACATGCTCGGGCACGATGAGCTCATGTCGCTGTATTTGAAATAAGAGCGATAGTCAACAGGAAGAAGACCAGCAAAGCTCCCTCACCACAGTATGTCGTCATTTGAGCAACGCGAGCTGCGAAATGTAATGTACCTAACTCGATGAGGTAACACGATTCTTTTTTGACGTCTACCGTCATCGTGAAAACGAGATGATGTTTTATCGCACATATCAAATCATTCAAGCGTAGTAAACATTGCTGTGTATACAGCTTCCCCTTCCGAACATCAACTTTGAGCTCTTCAATTACCTTCTATCACATGAAGTACAATGGATATACCGCTCATGAAGCTGGCGTCTTGGCCTTTTTGACCCGAGTTGTACGATTTTTTTAATATAACCGAGTATGACAATTCAATATGCACGGCCATCCGCGTCGTTATCGACGCTGAGCCTCGTACATGTTCCGAATATTGCGGAATATTTCAACCGTCTGCCGAGCGAGTTGCAATGATTGTGTCTGCACCTTTTCCCGCATACGAGCAGAACGTGGTCTACGGCCACAAAGCTCTTGCATTTCCTGTTTTGTTACTGCCAACAAATGGATAAGATCCTTCACCTCCGGCTGATCCTGGGCCGGGTCAGTGTCTAAGGCCTCTTTCTGAGCATCACTGCCGTACTTTTCAGCATCGCAAGACCCACGAGCAACCGAGTGAGATTCTAAATCCGAGACAGCTTGATTATGAGTGTTCATTGTCGTGCAGAGGGATTGCGTATCGCTAGATGAAGCGACCTCACCGTCTATAATGTCCGGTTCAACATATAATGAGTATTTTCGCTCGTTCAGAAGTTGGTGGCACGCAGAATGAAGCGCGAGCTTCTTGGCCATGATTAAAGCGTCTTGTATCAAAATTTGCGCGCGTCTAACGGCTGTCAGGAGTTTGCTAGTCGACAGATCAACCATCGAATCGCCTTCAACTGGATTAGATTCGTCATTGTGTCTAGAAAATATGTGCTTCTGAACTTCATGTTTGATCATGTGGTTTGTGACAGCGGAAAGCACATTTGCATCAGTGCGAATCCCATACACGTCACTCCACCGCAGCAAGTAACGCAGGAGGGTATCTTTGTTCCAAGAAGATATCGCGTCGATACTTAAAAGCTGATTTGTGTGTGGCCCTCTTTCAGTCAATTCTGAAGCGTCATCGTCCGAGTTGTACACAGACAAGGTTGTAACTTTGCGGTTCCAATACTTTTCAACATGACGTTGCTCCACTATTGCGTTTGCCACTAAATAGTCCACAGCGTTCACATCACTGTCAACACTACTCGTTCCATTTGAAGTCGTACTTTGACTTCTATCACTATAGTATGCGTTGAGATGCGTAAAGTGAACGCTTTGAAGCTGTTCAGGATCATCAAACAGACGCACAGCCCAAAGAGCTTGCAAATGATGAGCATAAAGATCCAATACTTTCGAAATGCTAGCAGTGACATCTGTCTCAAAAGAGAGCACCCGATCCAATGCCACATTTTCCAAACTATCAGTCCACTTTAGATCATTCCACAAACATACAAGGTTTAATAGTTCATCGCATATTTGACTAAGCCGGCCATTGTTATCATGCTCGAAATCAAACGCCGATCCCTCAACTTCGCGTAAGAATGCAAGCGGGAAGTGTACGTCTGAGCCAGCAGAGTTACCACTGAGAACAACTTTGCTAATGTGTCGCTTAGATTGACTTTCTCGATAATTGAATCCCCAAATATCAACGCAGAGAAGAAGCTCAGGAAAGAACTCGAACGTATCTTGAAGAAGATCTTCTGTTACATCATCGGCACTGCACTGTTGGTGTGAGGCTGATTGCTGCTGATAAGTAAGCGGCACCACGAGCTTTAATTTTGATTTGTACACACCCATCCTGCGTGCAAAGTGAGAGCTATTTAGTTTTGTTGGTAACGAATCACCTTCTCTGCACCTTGCTTGCCCTTGAATGCAGTATATATGCGATACTAACGAGTGCAGTTGCATCGCCACGAGATGCAACTTTCGAATGATTGAATTCATCTTTTTACGATTAAGTGCCTCCTCGCCTCTGCTGCGACGAGCGAGCAAGTAAGCTACGTTGTCAAAAAACTTCATGCGTGAATTGATTTGTGAGACCAGTTTTCTTTTCCATTTCACAGCTGAAGCACCACCACATCCGAATTCACACGATCGAGACCGCAACACTGACGTCGAGGTCGCGGTGTCGTTGCCGATTTTCGTCGGGTGTAAATAATAATATGGATCTCCTTTTGCAATCTCATCCATAAGGCGCTTAGACGTCGCCCTCATAACGTATGATTGCGGATCAGATGAAATTGCCCGTGTTAACAAAGACCAAACAAATGGTGGCATTTTCTGGGGCCGAGAAGTAGATGTCTTCTGCTCAAATTTAACCGTAGACAAATCGTCTTCAAAGATCGTGTTGTTTTTCGGATAATAAGATTGCGACACAAAGTCTAGATCGTCATCCCTTGCGAGATCTGTTGATGTACTCTCGGTATAACCGTCATCATTCTCCCAGTCTCTACTAATTGTGTCAACACTTTTATCTTTATTGTGTTCAATAACATTCGAGTGCGCCGAGGAAAACTCTTTGTCGCCATGCCCGGAAATCACTGATTTGCCTATTGATTCTCCATTAAGAAATCCGAGTCCGTGTACAGCAAGAATATGTTCCACTTCGTGTTGCAGCGCGGCAGTTTTTTCTTGTAAGGTCTGTTCGCCGTCAATCAATAGATTTTCCAGACAATGATCTAGCATTTCTAGCACCTTTTGTTTGCGCGTCTCGTTCAATTTATTCGGCTGCAGGCTGAGTTGATATTGAACTTTGTATATCATGCCACATGATACTGCCAGTCTGTGGTAGCATGTGCTTCTATTCGACAATTGATGATATTTACCTTTTTGCTCGGTGAGCATTTTTCTTAACAGAACAAAGTCTGCCTCCACCTTGTTCACTCGCTCCAAGGATGCAATTATATGATTGTTAATTCGTATCGTGTCCGTCAGGACATTATCAACCATTGTGGAGGAAGTTACAGACCCCAAAGGCGTATGCTTTGAATCGCCAGGATTGAATTCGCCAGTGTCAGAAGTTGTCGATGCTTGAAAAGGTAAATTATCTTCTCGTGAAACGTTAAGCTCTATCAGTTGCGGTCGCTCAACCTTTTCGTCTGAGGATGTTGCAGCACTCGTGACATCGCATGGAACATTGCAACCGGCTTCTTTCGTCGTTGAACATGTAGGGTTTTCCACACGATTTACAGGTAAGTTACTAAAAATGATGGCAAATCACATATAGCGTCAGTCCGATTAGTAAAAAGCCATGCTGATGTACGCGATACCTTGGAGAAAGTGAAATAACATTGGACTTCGCTAGCGACGCAACATCAGCCTTCACGTCGCTAGTCTCTAAAGATGTAGTACTTTGAGAGTCAAGTTCAAAACTTACACAATTTTGTTCTAGGTCACTCTCAACACCTCTGTCGCACGCGGACTGGAACACCTCGGCACCCAAATCGTTTGTCTGGTCAAGCTCAGAAACTCGTGCCGAGCTGCCTGATTTCACACCGGCAGAATCAACCGCTAAATTAATCGCACTATTGGCTGCAATGCTATCATTTGCCAAAAATTGACGGTTCTCTGCATCTACAACAGCATTGCCGAAACTTGAATCGCTCATAATTGACACAGACGATTCGTCCTCAGCCGATATATCAATTCTATCCGTAATGTGTTGTGCATCTACAGACTGTGACTCTGCATTACCAACTACATGATCATGCTGATCCATTCGTTCTGTTGTAGGTCTAGAACTGTCACGAATGACATGCTCGTAGGGGGAACCTCTACAAACCATTTCATCATCCTCGACTGATACATTTTCCCGCGGAATACAACGTCGTTTATACATTTGTGGTAGTAGGTGCCCTGGTGCGGCAAAATTACTCCACCTATGATTATCACCACTATAAATTCGATGTTCACGACGGAAAGCAGGCATTTTACCAAAAAAAGACTGGGGATCATAGCCATATGCCATATCTTCGTTCTCAATCATCCATTCGTCCTCTTCATCATCATATGCATACTCAGCTCTCAAAGGGTAACGTTGCCGATAAATTGGTGGTGGCGCAGGCCTGTCGCTTCGCACGTTGCTCAGCGGCCGTTTTAAACTCCGTTTCGAATGCATTCGACGCATATATTGGGGCGCATTATAGCGTTCATTCTCATAGGTGAGTTTAATTTCATCCTCATACGGATCCTCGTATTCATGTGGACCATACACTGACTGGTCATAAATATTTGATGTATAGCGCGGCTGCCGATCGCGCATAATTCGCTGCGTAGGTTTTCTTTCACTCTGTAAAGCATCTGTATACATACTATACTCTGGATCCGGTACATGATTCGGGTAACTTCTCGAAGTCACCCAGGATTGACCCGGATATCGTCGTGCTCGACGACTTGCACCGAAATCGCCTGAAAACCGGTTTCCTGATGCACACGAAGCTTTCGTTTCAGCAAAGTCGCCATCAAAATGTCTACCTGTGGTCATAAAATCGCTCTTTTCATCTGATTCCACATCCGACATATTCCGATATCCCGGACGCTTTCTTGAAGTGTAGCCATCCAAAGTATAGTACCCTCTCGCTACATTCCAATCTTCTTCAGCCTCTTCAAAAGTCCAGCTATTATTCGAAAGAGTCTCGCCATCAAAAGCCATCGCATCTGTAGCGTAAATTCTTGATTTCAAGTCTCGTCGATCTCGAATATTGTTCACTGGTTCATAACAGGGATTTCTTTTGTTGTACAACTCGTCCATGCTTCTTGCAGGTTGACTTACTCTCGCTTTTTTTTGAAAAAACACCTGCACTCGCTCCACTAGCGTATTCAATTGTCTTATGGCGCTCTCAAGCGTTTCACGTGAGCGTGCGGACATCAAAAAATTCATCACATACGCCTGACTCTGCGGCGATCGCTCGGGCTCGTTCGGTGATAAGGCACAATAGTCAATCGTGCATCCCGTGCTATGTACAATGGCATTAATACTGCGACTTCCTCGCTCATTATATAAGTACGGAATGAGTAAATCTGGATGGACCTGTGTGAGAATGCGGACTGTTCGCAATCGCTGAGTTGCTGGGCGTCGAGCGGATGGTTGCTTCCATTCATCAGATGTATTGAAATCTGTTGCATGCGATATTAGTGGGGAGTTCTGTTGCATGCGATCGGGAGCTTGTGGCGATACGGTGTCTCTCGACTGCATTGCGTTCCCACTCTGAAATCGTGTCGATGGTTTTGGTAAAGACTGATTGTGATGTGGTACACATCATCTATATTAACAATGTGTGGCATTTCAGTACATTAATATGATATTTCGTGATTAAAGACTTCTTGCTCGCAAAATTCGAGAGAAACCTATATAAATAGTTAGGCCTCCTTCAAGCTGATTTTTAATGCATTGCTTTACTATGTTCAATAATTTACCGATGATTGGAAAATTGACTTAAGTTTCGAAAATAAATATTGCGTTGCATGAAAATGATCCTTACAAGTCAAAAAGTGTGGCGTTGCTTACGCTTCTTACGTGCGAATCATGGTGAGAAAATGTAAGTTTTTGCTCTCGGTGTCGACTTTCTGTATCAGAACGAAAAACAGGAAGTGGCGAATTGTATATTTTTATAATAAGCTTAATTCGGATACGTTTCCGGCCAAACGTCCCTGCTAGAAAGTATGTATTGTAGAACCGCATGGTCGGCTGCTCTTGTCCAGTTCACAGACTACTTGATGATTATTTTTTGCTGCTGAGAAAAGCGTATCACTCTCACTGCGGTGATTTGTGAGCTTTTGTGGCCTAACTTGTATAGGCGGATAAGCTCATGTGTGCGCATGCGTATTTTGTATCATGCGGCAATCCCCGTGCCGTACGCGGCAGCATTGATGGTCAGCTTGCCTATTTTGACCGAGCGATGGCAGTCCAGAAGACAGGAGGTACTCTCATCCAGTAGACGTGTCTGTATTGTGGTCTATGTGGAGAGTCTGAGCAAGATAGCTCATCTCGCTGCTGTCAGCAAAAATGTGACCGCCAGAGATACAGCCAACTTGTTCCTTGACAAACATTCTGCCATGAGTAGTCAGCATCTACATAATCAACAATCTCCTCACTTTTCAGATTTGCCGAAAATTTGTCACGGCTTCGTATGCTAGCTCTTATTGGATTGGAGAATTTTGTAGTAGTGGAAGAATGTCTATTGCTTCAGATCCTTGTGAAGCAAGGTGTTGTACGCCCTCAGGGCCAAGCAGGGGTATCAGCTTTTTAAGCCCGTCCTGTATGCCTTGAGGTAAACAGGAATTTGCTTCATCCTCACAGAGAATCTGTCAGAACGACTCAGGTGTAGACTGACCAACAAGTGCTACCAAGTACAGCGGAGCTGCCATAGCGCTTTGCTTAAAATAAGCTTACTTTAAGTTGCTGACCTTCGTTCTATAAAAGAACCAGTACTTGTGTAGCGGATCGCAATCCGCTACGTCCAAGAGTACCCAAAACCTCAACCCAAGGCAAGCATACTCTTTGCAGCGGGGCTGCCGAAGCTTTGCGCTTTGGGGAAGCGTAAGTTAGGTCACCGACCTCTCGTTCTAATCTCAGAACAAGTACGAGTTTAGCAGATCGCAATCCGCCTACTCCAAGAGTGAATATAGCCTTGACCCAAGGCTAATTAACTCTTCCGTTTAAATTCAAAACTGACTTTATTTATTATTATCTGCGGCAAAGCCGCCTAACTTTAAATGCATAGATTTTCCTAAATATGTATAATTAAATCTAAACACATGTATAACCACTGGTTATCCAGTCTCAACCGTATTCTTGTTTAGGTGTGGTCACACTATGCCCATCTGGTGTGACACAGATCCATGTTACCAGGGTATGTGTAACCCCGCTACACTCTCCCCCATTAAGATTGAGAACATTTACAGTTTCGATCGATTATTGCCTCAACGAGGCTTGCGTGTCCGTCAGACACAGCGTTCGAACGAAAAGACTTCCGTGCTCAATGAGCCTTGTGTCAATGACACCGAAATCTCCAAGTCTCGCTGGTTCCGGCAGCGCTCACGGGTAGAGCCCAGCTTCATCTCCCGCACACGGTGCCATGTCGGACCGTGTCTCCGCGGCATCGAGGGGTGTAAATCCTAGGCTTGATGGGCCCGAGCGTCGCACTCCGCGCACGCTAACGGTGACGAGTGACCTCGTTGGGA
>NW_020187100.1:75254-105892 GCF_900000015.1 Plasmopara halstedii | reverse complement strand
AGCCTCGATACGGTAACCGTCGACATCAAGTCCTCCAGAAGCCCGCATTTGATCAAACAAGATCTCTAAACGCTGAGGCGAGAGCGGACGAACTAAGAAATTAGCTATTGCTTGCGGGGCTCTTGTAGGTGCTACACCAAAAGCCGAAGTAAACGCACCAGCTCCACGGTCATTGATTCCAGCCACCCGCACAAAATATTTGCTGCCAGTATCGAGGTGAGAGATGCTGTAGTTATAAAGACCATCATCAGCTGATGTTTCTTTGGCGCTTGAAAGAGCCGATCCAAAAGCTTGTGGCTTCTGTCCGGCTGCGACCAGAGTGACGCCGACATTTGCATCAGCTCCAGCACCGTTCGGTGTCAATAGTCGATCGTTTACTGTAAGAAGTGGGAACGTCGGGCTAGTCTGTGGAACCTGTGACGTGAAGGTGACAGTCCATTCGTACTTGTTTGCACCAGCTGAAAGACGCTCTACACTGACTAATCCTACACTTGGCAACAATTCCAGAGCTTCCTGCATGTCGGAAGGCGTAACATCCATAGGCAGCGGTGTCGTACGCCATTGAGTGTAAAGTCTGGCACCAACCACTGTGTCACCAGTGTATGTCGTTGGAGTTGTACCCAGCGCATTGGCGAGTGTACCAACAGATTGATAATTCGATGCTTGAGCTAGAGGAAGCTCCGAGCTTGTGAATGATCCGAGCGCCGATACCAAATACGCCTGTTGGTGAAGAAACACGACGTCACCGGGTGATAGTAGTCCAGTTAGGTCTTCACTTGTCTTGAAAAACGTGGCACCATGTTCAGCGTCCACAAATCCTGGTAACAAACGCCATTGATACAGATCACTACCGTCTCCGAACGACAAAGTAAAATATCCCCCAGTTATCGTTCCTGTTGATCTCACAAGTTGCATCACTGGGGCTCCAAACAGCGGCCCTGTCACGGCTTGCTGGTACCACTCTATTTGATATTTAAGCACGTCAGCAGAGGCTTGAGACCATGACACGATCAACGCTGTTCCTTGAGGTTCAGCTCGACGATCGTTGGTAACAGTCACAACATTCAGTGCACCTGGCTTTCCTCGAGGCATCTCCCGGGCTGGTACAGTCAGCACTGGCACACTGGCTCCCATCTGGCTATTTACTGCGAACATCCGCACATAGATCCATTGTCGACTTGGGAGTCCTTTAAGAGTGAACCGAAACGCGCCATCGACGGCCACAATTAGAGAAGAGATTGGTAAAGTCACTTGATTCAAAGCGTCACCATTCGAGCCAGTATCAAACTCTGGAGATAAATCCCATTCAATTATAAAGCTACTTATTGGTGCTCCTCCTGAAAATTGGGGAGCAGCAAAGCTCACTATTAAAGATGTGGGTCCAGCAAGTGTCAGAAGTGGCGGTGCTAACGAATTAAATGGTGATCGCGGAGCTGATGGAGGCTCAAATGGTACACTTAAGGATCGTGGGGCAGTAACTCGTCTCGGACCATAACCTAACGCATTGTAAGCTGCAACTCGGGTGTAGTAGGTGTTGCCAGGCGTAAGTCCCTTAATGATGTACTCATATGGAACCGGCGTCGTATTTGCGTTTACAATGACCACGCCACAATTTGTTCTTCCACTAACTAATATGTTGTTGACAGTTGAGGGACAATATGTGGCTCCGTTTAGACTTCCCATTTGAGTTCCTGCAGTCACAGTTAGAGTAGCTTTGCCGCCTATGGCATATAGGCGACTGGTGTACGTCAATGGTGGCACGACGCCGAGCTCACTTAAAAACGTGACGGTCCACGTGCATTGATTCTTGATCGTACAACCATCGCGTGTCACTGTCACGTCGCCCACGTTTGGTAAATTTTTCAGTTCTTGTGTCATCGTTTCTTGTGAAGTGGAAGCGCTCAATGCGGATGTGCTATACATACCTTGAATTGGACACAATGTGCACGTAGTCGTGTCAAGTGCTAAGACGAAGGAACCAGCAACACTCCCACTAGAATCTGATGTTGTCTTGATTGTTTGAATCTGGGCAATGGTGCTAGAAAAATCGAAGGTATCGATCCACTCTACAAGAAATTTAGTCACAGGCGAACCACCTCCACCGCTTACATCTAATAATGATTTCGCAGGTGGCAGAAACGACACACGCAATGAACTGACGCGCAAATCGGGATCTTCCTCGTCGTCAGGCGTTAGCGCACTTAGAATGACATATGGAGACGGCGGGGGATCACTGGAAGTGATTGGAGCAACCGACATACTATCACTAGGAGGTCCAAAGCCCAGCGAGTTGTGCGCAGTAATACGAATATGCGTCAAAACCCCCATCTCGAGACCACTCGTCAGTTGATACTCGTAGGTTTCTTGTGCATCTAATGCAAGTGTCTTTCCCGTAAAGTCTGCACATCCAAATCCGCTGATGACAGTAATTGCAGATGCAGTTGGAGCCGTAGACGCTACTTGAAAGCTACATGTTATAGACCCAGCGCCTACAACTATCCAGTCGTTGGTAGCGAGGCCGAAGCTTAGACCAAGACCTCCACTCACTGACAGCGTGTTGGTAGCCGTCACGAGATCTGTGATGCAGCTGGCACACAGCTGACGAGTCAGCCAGTGTGATGGAAGTTTGGACGAAAGCGTCACAATTGCCATCTGCCTGTTTGACGATGAAAAGTCTGCCTTTGCGTCCCACTCCACACGGAATGAATCAATCATTTCAAGTCCCGACCAGTGATTGGGATCACGAAACGCAATCGTTATCGAGGCTGCAGTGAACCCCAGAATATTAGACACTGCATCACCTACACCAGCTCCTAGTAGCTGTGATGGCACTATTAATGTTGGTGGTCCTGGTAGCTGTCGCGTCGTCGCTAGTGTTCCAGCTGCGATACACGACTCAATGTCCGGCTCACAAACAAATGCTGCAGTTTGAGGCGTGCCATACCCTTCACGATTCTGCGCCCGAACTCGAACTGAGTACTGCTTACCCGGTGTCAGCGGTTTGATTATTGTCGACTGAGGGTCATCGGTGCGAGGCAACACGACGATGGAGCTGTCGGTTGCTGAGTCATACAAGGCTTCTAGGTTGAAAGCTTGACCTGTGAAAGCGTCGCATCCGTGCTGTCGCTCAAGATTATACGCGACAAGCGTCCCGGACCATGCAGACTTTACAAATGTTGCGGCCTCCTTGCTTACCGTAACGATACATGCAGGTGATAAACTGCTCACCACCACGAGCTGCTCACTAGTCAATACAATATTCGAGCTAAGCGTCAGCGTCGGCGCTGACATTGCTGTTCCAGTAGTGAGCATTGTCACGCAGCCTGTGCACAACGATGGCCGCATGGCAAAATTGGCTGTCGAATACTCGACAAGAAATTGCGTCACGGGGGCACCGTTTGTTAACGTTGGGGTCTTCCAGATGATGTTTAAGGCTGTGTGATCTGCACGATTACTTGCCACAGAGACTGAATTTGGAGCTTGTGGCGGCGCAGCTGGCGCAAGAACTGTGTCGCCGGCGAAACACGGAGTGTCATGGCATATGGCCGTCGCACGCATTGGCGCGCCTAGTCCTGCCGAATTACGAGCAGCGACTTGAACAGCATAAGTCATACCTGATGTCAAGAAGCCACCATTAAGTTCTGTGTCCGACCAAACATTTCCTGACACGTCCATACAACCACCCGTAGCGTCCGTCGCCACAACCTTTAACTGTGCTATATCCGCCGTGTGAGCTGTCGAGCTTCCTGAAGATCCTGCAAAACCTGATCCCACAAATGTAATTCTAAAGTGTCGGATGCCGCCCGTCGCGATTTCAAGTGAAACATCGACATCATCGCCATTTACTAAACCCAAAACTGCTGTAGCCAGCCCCGCAGCATTTGTTGACGCTGGAATACAGGTTGTAGTAGGCTCCATATGGATTGTATACGTCGCTTGAGCTAGTGGAAGAGGGCATGATGTCGCGCCACTGGCAGCAGTGACGAATCGTATCGGCAACTTGTTAGCTGGGAGTGTGGCCAGCGCTGCCACCTCAAAAATGCATTGGGCGCTGAGTTTGTCGACCATAAAGCGGGCATTTGTACCGAGGACTGTCTGTAAATTTGGTATTGTACCTGTATAGTCCATGGTTGCGATGCCATTTATTGGTGCAGTAAATGCTAGAACGCATGTTGTGCAGACTAGACTTGTAAAGGACGACGATGTAAGCTGAAGACGAAACGAACCTGTTCCTGCTACTGCGTCTGGTGTCACTGACAAAGTCTGGACTTCGGCTCCCAGTTGAAATCGACAAGAGGCGGGAAAACACATGATTGCAGCCCCTGTCTGATCTACCATTCGCACATCGTACGTCGCAATAGAGTTGGCTGTCACTGCCAGTGCGGATGGTTCCCACCAGCTCAAACGGTAGTGCGTAATTGGCGTGCCGCCATTTCCCGCCGTAAATCCAAGTGCATCTATAATTGGCTGAACAAAGCTGACTTCTATCTGCGTCGGCAAATTTTGTGAGCTTACCTGCATCGTGACTGATGTCGGTCGAAATGGAGGCACCGCTCGAGGCATTAAGCTCTCGACTTGCAAAAGAACACTAATAACAGCCGCGTCATCAGCCGTATTTGGAGTGCTTACAGATAGAACTTGCGCAAGCACGGGGGAGCCATAGTTGCCATTGTACGCTGACACACGTACGTATTGCTTCGAAGTGGCCGGTAAACTTGCTATAGTGTATGCTATGCGTCCATCTGCTCCAATGGAAGCTGCATTAATCACTTGCGAGTTGGCTGCAGCTGTAGCGTACGATGTTCGGATGCCGCTATTGGTGATGGATCCAGCTCGGCATACAGCAAAGTCCGGGTTT
Source organism: Plasmopara halstedii (assembly GCF_900000015.1). Classification (NCBI taxonomy): domain Eukaryota; phylum Oomycota; class Peronosporomycetes; order Peronosporales; family Peronosporaceae; genus Plasmopara; species Plasmopara halstedii. Next base: position 101,034 of record NW_020187100.1, on the reverse strand, counting down.
ATGCTCCATTCTACAAGATACTTGGTTGTTGAGGGCGAAAAAGACGGCAGCCAGCTAACACCAAGTGACGCGGCGTCAACAATAGACACACGCACATCCCGTGGTCCTGTAGCTGCCACGGGTCGCGGTCGAATATATAGTGAGCCGTCTTCAATTGGAGCCACGACCTCAAGAAGAGTGACTGTGCTGGGTCCCGTATGAGTGACGATAAGAGTCCCGAGCGCACTTGCTCGTATTCCATCAACTGAGGCCGTACGAAAGGTAATACTCCAAGTCATCAGTAAGTCGCTGGGTGTACTTACGCCACTGGTATCGTACGGCGTCGCGGTTGGTCCCTTCGAAAAATCTGAGCGCTTGACGGACAATACACCTACGATTGGTAAACGTTGCAATGCACTCTGCATCTCCAATGCACTTGAAGTGACAGCAATTGTTGCTGTCCAAGCTGGATAATTGGCAAATGACAATGTCATTGTCTCAGTTGCTAGCGCAATCTCATCCAGGGTGGGTCCCGACACAGTCACATGCGTCACACGCTCATGAGTGTCCACTGGCTGCGCTGTAACGGGAATACCGTAGCCGCGTACATTGTAAGCAACAACTGATACGAAGTAGTCTTTGCTTGGACTGAGGCCAGTTATGCGGTAGTCATACCACATGTCGCTGTGCACATCCACAATGTCGGACCCAGAAAAAATGCTTTGCAAGTCAAAGCTCGTGCTGACATCCCATTGAATTTTAAAGTGCACAATTATTGCCCCGCCGTCGTCGGCAGGAGCTTGCCATGATACGCCAAGTGTGTCAGCCGTTAGTGGAGCAACAAGGGCACTCCGTACTTCTAATGGGGGACGCGCAGCCGGCTTGAACGCACCCCTAGCAATTGCAAATTGACTTGTGAACTCTTCATTCGAAGCTGCGATCCGCACCACATATTCTGTTGTATTACTCAAATGTTTAAGCGTCGTTTGAGGCGACAATCCACCTGGCTCGAGTGTGCGAATATCCACGCATGGCGTCACACCCCTTAGAGTACCGCCACAAGCAGTTGATGCGAATGGAAGAATCGAGTCTGTCCGAACGCCTATCAAAGGCAAGTCGTACGTCGAGCTTATAAATGTCACATCCCAATATACACCGTATCGAACCGCAGAGAACGTCGAGCGCTCGGTTACGCGCGCTGTCACATCCACCAACACTTCGCCTGCCGTCGCTAATCCTTCCAGTGCCACTTGAACGTCTTCTGATGTTGCAGATACGGATAATGCCTCGGTAGACTCACCTCCAAAGCTTAGCATTAACGTCCCGCTTAAGTCCACGGGCGATCCGCTGTAGATAAAGATTCGCTGAATTTCGTGCTTTGGTGTCACCATTGTTGTAATAACGGAGTTTTTCGTCATGGCACTGCCATCAATGTCACCCTTAATCACTTCAGTAACACTCAGAGACAATGCAGACATATAGTCGGGTGACGCATCCGACTGGTCGTAGCTTGCTTCAGCAAGCTCAATGATCGGTACATCTCCAACTGAGTCGCTGAAGGTGATAATCCACTCGTACGCATAATCGGGAAAAATACCGACACTGTTTCGACTGACACTCACTATTGCTCCTGGTATGTTGATCGTAGAAGCAAGTGACACGCGTAGATCGTCGCTCGAGATATTTCCCATGACCTGAGTTGATCCTACCACATCTCCAACGCAAAGATTAAGCACTAGACGACGATGAGATAAATCACCTAGAGAGCTTTCAGCCTTTATTTTCTGTTGCTCGGCAACACCACGTCGAGCTGCGATTTGCACCGTATATTTTGAGATTGGCGTTCCGCCTGTATTTAATGGTGGCGTCCACGTAACTAGCAGCGATGTAGGCGAACGAGGCTCAACATGTATATCCCGAGGTGTATCAGGTACACTCTGTACCGATAAACAAGCAGGTGTAGATGCACGCGTGTCCCCAAAAATATTGCCGACGCCATTCCAAGCCGCTACGCGCACGTGGTATCTCACAGCTTTTTGCAAACCTCGCAAATTGTAGTATGCCATCCCGCTGTCGGATAAATTTAAGCTGCTCTTGTTTAAGACTACAACACCATACAAACTACTGGTCAAAGCGGGGAGTCGGCTTGCTTGTGATCGACTTGTGTCACACGACGTCGTAGCAGCATTTGAAGAGCTACTGAGGTCCGTTCCAATACAACTGACGAGTGGATGGTTGGGGCCGATGCGTGACCTGAACACGATGGTGTAGACAAGACCTTTGGGCGTAGCACTTTGTCGTTTGAATACTCGAATGTCTCCTATAGACATCACAGCGTTTGTTAACGCTTCTTTGACAGCCGTCGCACTAGCGTTTGCAGAAATTAGCGTCGTCTGCTGCTGATCATAAATCAAGCGGAAAAATCCCGTCAAAGTTCCTGCAGTTGTTGAGACCTTGATAACCTGTTGCTCAAATCCGTTGAGCGCACGTATGAGCGTCGCAGTCGCTAATTTTGCACCTGTTCCGGTCAATGAGCTGGCTGCCGTCTGTGAAATACTAAATGCTGCAAGCAGCTGCGTGCTATCTGTCGACACTTTCAGTAATGGAAGATTCCCATACAAATCTGCGGTAGTCGAAGTGTCTGCTCGAAAAGGGCTTGTTAAAAACGTCACGAACCACACAAATCCAAATCCTGCTGCCACTCGGCGAACATTGACGCGTCCGACAGTGGAAAGCGCTCCCAGTGCAGCAGCCAGAGCCTCAGCCGACACATCCCAAGGTAAACTTGACGTGACGGCATCGAGAAAAGCTAATCTAAAAAATCCACGCACGTCGTACGCTGTTGCAGAGAGCAGTATCATCTGAGTCGTATACTCGGCAAATAGTATACTATTGATTAAATCAGCTGAGATCATCGCTGCTGTTTCGGCACGTGTGATACGATTCACGACATCTGAAATCATAGCCTCTAGATCCATAGCATCCCATTCGATCTGGTATTGCGTCACATCGTCTCCACCATTGTCAAAGCTGTGGTCTGACGTATTAAACGATACGGTGAGGCCACACTCTTGTGGAAAATTCAATGGTGTTAGCAAGACAGCGACGGGGGGATTTGGAAGTGTCTTGGGTACACCATAGCCGGGTAGCACAGGATATCCAGCTTCTACCGAGTAACCGAAGGAATTGTAAGCGTATACTCGCACGTAGTATGGCGTTCCGCGAACAAGTGAACCAATGACTGTCTCACATAGAGTCAGTAGACAATCTACTCCTGGATTTATCACTAATTTACGTTCATACCCAAGAGATGTACCTCTTGAGATTCCACCATTTATACGATCACCTGAGTCAAATGTCGGTGAGTAATCCCAATCTATTCGGTAGTGTGTAATGACATCTCCACCATCACTTGGTGGGTGACGCCAACGAACGCGCAGTGTAGAAGCACTATCGGTAAACAGAGCAACGTCTCGTGGTGTAGCTGGCTTCTGCTTTGGTGCAGCTAACGTTAATGGAACTGCTGATGTCGGAACATTACATCCAAGCAAGTTGCAGGCGCTCACACGAGCTGTATACACTACACCGGACAATAATGCGTCTAGTACGAAAGAATACGTCTCTGTCGAGTTTGTCGCTAAAATTCTCTTGGAGTGATAGTCAGGCGGAAGCACACCGGGAACAGTCCATCCGACTTGAGCGGCGTAGTTACCATTTGCGCCGGGAAAGTTTGCAGACAACATCAATGTCGCTGTTCCTGCATTGACTGTGACATCAATCACGCGCCAGAATCCGAACGGAGCTATGGAGATGTACATGTTAAATAAAGCATTTGTTGCTGCAGTATCCGTGCTTGTCACTTGACTGAATCCCTGTGTCGCGGTGACAGTGATGCTACTACTACCGACATGAGCAGGGTCGAGGTTGGCACCTACGTCTGTGCTAAGCTCCGCTGCCGATAATTTTGCTGAGTCGATTGAAAGCACTTTTCCTAGCACTGTAGGAGCTTCCGATAAAAACGTGACGGCCCACTGGTATCCACCACGAGAGGCAATTGATAGTCGTCGTACGTCAACACTACGTAGGGCTGGTAAAGCTTCAAGACTGACTTTTAATTGTAACTCACTTGCGTCAACAGGAAGCACCTCAGTACGCGTACCGCTATACTCAACACGGAAAGTTCCTTTGACTACATCTGCTGCGTCTTTACCGAAAATTTGAAGCATTTGTACCTCATACGGAGACGTGTCGATGCTTTGTGGTCGATACCAGTCTACGATAAAGCTTGTGACAGCAGCGCCATGAGCATTTTCAGATGTAATCGGAAGCCATGAGAGCAACAAACTAGAGCTTGATACCGCCGTGGGAATGGAGGTAGATACTGGTCTCGTACTTATAACGACTTCACCGCTAAGCGCAGTGACGGCTTTACTTCGTGGCTTCTGTGAAGGCGGATCCGCTTGCCCAATCAGTCCGACTCCCATAACATTCTCGGCTCGAACTTGCACAATATAGGCGGCACCAGGCACGAGATTGTTCACAGTATATTTATACTGCAGCGAGGTTGGATATGCTGTAAGAAAAAATCCTGACGTTTCACGGAAACTTGTGAACTGTTCGGGGTTTGACGTATTGTTTGGTAGCTCTAGACGGCGCCACTCAACTACAAAGTAGGTGACGATCGCACCATTGTTTGTCGTCGGTGCGTCCCACCACAGTCGAAGCTTGCTTGAAGAACCAGCTACCGGGTACAGCTTTACATTTGTTGGAGCAGCTGGACTTGCCATGGGCTTAAGAGAAGCAGTCGAACTTGGAAGACCGTAGCCGGCTGAATTTTTTGCCAGAACTCTAACCGAGAAACCGGGCCCGATCAAATTCCCCACTTCACCCGGTGCGCTAGGTGCAACGGAAGCTGCTGGCTGAGTGAGTCCTGTCACCAGAAACGAGTAGAAATCCCCACGTTTAAGAATTTTCGGAGGTGTAAATGCGATTGGGCTACTTAGTAGTTGCACTGAACCTGTGATACTGTCTAACGCGGAGCACTGCATACCGTTTGCTAGCGCCTGGACGACACCTTTCGAGCATACCATTGACGCTTTTGATCCTATAAGCTGCGTGCCATCTACTAAAATGGTTGGTACCAATCTAACGCGAGAGTTAAATGTGATGGTGAAGTCTCTAGAGGTTGCAGACAGAGCAGATGTCACTGTCACATCACCTGCTTCATCCAATGCCTCAAGTGCAATCTCCACATCAGAATATAAAGCTGTGACCAAAAGTGGGCCCGTAACTTGACCGTTATCGAGTGTCAATGTGAAGGTTCCTCCAGTGTTAGTCGTGGCAATCTTGACCACTTGCACTTCGGGCGAACCGTACGCTCCGTACGTCCACCACTCAAGCTGATATTCTGTCACTGGTGCACCGCCGTCGTCCTCTGGCGCATTGAAGTAAACGGTAAGTGCGTCAACAGCACTGATCGACAAGCTAATGTTGGTTGGCGGAGATGGTTTAGAGCTTTGAGTTTTGATACTAAATGGGCTTTTCATGATTGCGTCCGATCGATGGTAAAGTCGCGTGCTTGGTACAATTCTTTTTGACTGTGTGTGTGACTCCCACAAAAGCGAGACGGAGGCCAGACCAGAATTTTCGCGATACTCCAAGGTAATCTCCGTCAGCCGATCCTTAATTAACGCCACTGACATATTCGCTGTAAGCTCAGCTGTTGTAGTTGTTTCAAAGTTGTACTGATCAATTATGAGTTGGTTTTCGATCCATAGTCTCGCACCGTCGTTAACAATCACGAAGAATACAAAGTCCTCGCTAAATGGTGGTTTCACGTAGCCGTGCCAACGAATACTTACATGTTCATGACTTGACGGGGTGATGCGATCTTCTTGCCACATAAAGTCAATCTGAGGATCCACTCGCTCCAATGCCGGTATACCATATAGCCAGCGATTGTCAAAATAGCTGCCCATTAAGCCTCGAGGTGCAACATAACGCACGTCGAGAGTGTATGTGGCTTCACGTGGCGTATCGTACAGCGCCTTGTACATAGCACCACCTTCAAAACTGACATCGGCCACGACAGTTGATGCACCACGCAAGACGGGCACAAATGCGTGGCCCTGACTGCCACTGACAGACTGAACATTGACATTTTCTCGTGTCCTAGTCTTTGGGCAGACAGGAAAGACCTGGACACGCGCCTGTTTTCCACGTATTAAATAATCTTCAGCATAAAGTAGCTCAAGACTTTTGTCGCCGTCCGCTTCGGTTGACACGAGTGTGATCTGCCACGTGAAACCTCCATTCGTTCCAGCAATGGGTGTCTCTACCGTTGCTGAGTGAATACCTTCTAGAGCTTCCAGGGCATCGCGTAGCGCGTTGGCATCAACATTCCAAGGCAGCATACGTGTCTTACTATCTCGAAAAGACAGCGAGAAGGTGCCACGGATTTGCGATACGGCTGTGCTCTGAAGCTGTTGCGTTCTAAGATAATCGCATGCCGTGACCTTTGCTGAACCTGTGCCACCCAATTTGGACGTGTCGACGACAAGGGCTGGTACATCGCCCAATTCAGCAGCAAACTGGACTCTAAACGTGAAGCCAGCGCCTGGATCGCTTTGCTTGTAAACGTTGGCGGTATTGCTTGATATTCCCTGATAAATACCAGACAGCGTTATCGTCGTAGTTGTGATTGCAGTGATAGAGTATACCGGGCCACTTAAAGAGCCGACACGAATCCAATCACCCGTCACAAAGTCCGGGATTGTCAAAAAATTTGTTGACGTCGTCAGTGTGTTAGATGTTTTGATGGCAACAACAGTACCAGTTATCACCAATGTTTGTACATCCGGCGTGTCTACCGTGATAAATCCGCTAAGAGATTGGAGAGTCTCTAAAGCCGCTTCAACCTCATGTATACCAGCATTTGCTGGGACTGATCTAGTTTTTTCACCATCAAACACTAGCGCGAATGTGCCTGTCAGTCTGTTTCCTGGTCCAGCGGAATTAAACGATTCGACGATTTGAATCTCTCGTTCTGGCGCTCCTGTCACGCCACCTCCCGTACCGTCCAGCAAGTTTCCATTTGAATCACGAGCTTCGATACGAAAGCTCGAGCGAGAGTGATACCTGCCAGAGTGTAACCCATTTTGTCCTACTGCGTATATAGAGCCAGGTTTATAAAATGTGCTTTCATCCATAGCCGTGCATTGAGTCGGATCGAGAGCTCCATGCGCAACAATTGTGGTAAACGGACTAACACCAGATACTGATGTAGTTACGGCAACTTGACCATCAGGACTACTGCCGGCAAGTAGTGTATGTGTTATTGTAGGTGTCAGTGCTGGAATATCACCGACGAGACGTTCATTTCGAACAAATCTATTGGGTGTATAGATGGCCGAGTTCCAAAACGCCGTTTGAGGCGTCCCGGCCGTTGCCGCTAAAAATGTGACAGTCCATGATCGGGCTGTAGCTGCATTAGACGCAAGACTCACGCTCACGCCATAAGGTCCAATGGATGGCAACTGATTTAGCAACGTTTCTAGGATGGATGCCGGTGCATTGTAAGCTATAAGATCTGTCGTATGCTTACCATACATCAGCTGGAATGAGCCGCCTGTCAGTGCAGCGCTTGACGTAACTGTCACCACTTGCACCTCATTTACAATCGGCTCGCCCCAAGTCACGGATGTCTTGACATGTTCACGAGATTGCGCCGTCTGCACAGAGGCACTTAATGTAGCACCACCGCCATTATCGCCACTATAAAGATTGTTCACGGTTTGGACAAGTTCCAGTGTCAGACCTGGTGGTAGGCGCGTGTACGTGATTATGTAGTCAAAGCCGTTTTGAGCATTGACCGCCCGAGTCACAGTGATAACAGCCGATTGGGAAATGGTCGAGTTACTCAAGTGCATTGCAAATACTGGCAAATTAAGTAAAGCTTGTTCGACGTTCGTCGAGTTGGCTTCAAACCCGAGCGGGGCTGATGTCTGGCCAAATAATCGCAACGCAAAAGTACCTCCTCGACTCGTTCCAGGCAACGCAAACGCCAAAGAAACCTTATGAACTTCTGGAGATGTTTGTGCGGTCACGACCACGGTGTGGCGGCCAGAAAGAATGGGTGTGAACGAAACAGTGTACAATCCTTCCGTGATATACTCAATTAATGACACTTGTACCACTTGCGACGGCTCGTAAAATGTTCCAGATGGAAATATTTGCACCTGCAGGTAGCTCGTATCGTTCTCCAGGTTGTTGCCGTGGGTGTCTTTCATCTGGACGAAGAACGAGGCCAAAACACCAGACGTACTGGTAGATAGCCCAGACCCATATGCGGTACTAACGCTTGGATTCATAACTCCTGGATCTACTCGTACGCTTTTAGGAAAGCCACGAATCATCTGCGCCGCTCGTGGTACTGTAAGCATTCGGATTATAACAACGGCATTGTTGCCGGTCAGTACGCCACTGTATGAGGTGGCAAGACTCGAAGACACGGTCACAGGCAAGCGCTTGAAAGTCACGAGCCATCGACAGCCTCTCGTAGCATCCCCGCTAGTGCATGACAACGAAGTTGCTACGTTGCCGACTCCGACAGTTGATAGCGCCTCCAGTGCGTTCTTGACATCTGTATCAAGTGACGCGAAACTGAGAGCAGTCGTTGTTTTCCCTGCTACGGACAGATAAAAAGAGCCACCTAGAGCTGAGTCGGCTCGGGATATAACTGCATGTACTGCATCAACTGCTGGTAAACGCGCGCTCAATTGGTACAAGCCTTTAACGTATGGAACCATCGTGACTGTGTGGCGACCAGTAGTATCGCTTACTTTAAAAACAGGAACGAGATCACTTGACGCACCGCGATACGACTGTTGAAGCGGGACCGTAACCGTATCTAAGATGCCTGTTGTATAGTGGACAATGTTTGCTTCCCGTCCCACCACAATTCGGTCGCCCCGTTTCAATCCAAAGTCTCGGTTACACGAAATGAGCGACATTGAGCCAGAGAGTACCGAGCACGTACCAACATAGTTCCAATCAACTGGTGCAATGGCGGAGATATCGAATTGTGAGCCAGTAAAAGCCTCGCAGCCATTAGCAGCCTCAACAACGACGGCAACAGTGCCAGCATTAAATACTCCAAGTACGCTTTCACTTGTGAAGAAGCAGTCTCTACGACGAGCCAATGTGCCACTGTTAGCACCAAGCACACGAAACCGTACACCTGCTTCCAATTGACTAGCCACATCAACATTTAAAGTCAAAGTACGAGTATTGAGCACAAAGCTCACGGCGCAAGCTCTACAGATAATCGTCGGATCATACTGGATAGCGGAGCTCGTCGTCATTTCATTGATCCTTCCACTATGCGCCCAGCCATCAACACCAATCATCGACACCTCAAAAAAGTCATCACCGCTGTGAAATCGAAGATTACCAAACGAATCATGCGACTCTAACAAAAAGGTCATTGGATGTAGTGCCTTTGTCACGATCGGAGCATCACTAACTTTTGCGGTCATCAAACCGTCAAATGAATTTCGCACTTGCGTCGAGTTGATTGAGCCTGGATACGCTTGGATTGTAAATGGCGTGTTGACCAATGCAGTTAAGGTAAACAGTGATTCAGAGGGAACCACGGTGTGCATCAGACCCGCTGATTGGCAGCGCCACTCAAATTGAACAAACGACTGGGCATTCATTGTACGGTAGCTTATGTCCACGCTGTAAAATTCACCAGCAACAAGCTCAATCGATAGCGAGTCATACTTGTTATTAGCTGATGACACTGTTGGAGTTGCAAACAAATCAAGCACTACGATACCGTTCACAGTTAGTGCTACTGCGTTGTCGGCTTTTAAAGTAAAAATGTGCTGGCCAGTTACAGCAGAGCGCAGCTCGCCTTTCCAGCGAATAGAATAGTTTCGATTTGGGAACGGATCGCCAAGAGGAGATGTTTCACCCCACTGAAAAGCAATAATGGTGTCCTGACGACTCAAGTACTTGTCGGTAAAATCGGATGTGGCGTAGTACGTGGCCCAGAGACCACCAGCCTGGCGCCGGACAATTGACAGTGTGTACGGTCCGCTCCGTTGAGGCTCGAAGCTCATCAAAAAATTACCGTTCGTGTTTGGATATGGCTCCGTGATAGAGACGGGATAAGTCTCGACTGACGAAGATGTCGGACTTTGATTTGGAGGAGGCAACAATGTAGCCACGAAGGCGCGGGCGCCAAGTTCAGTACTAGACTCGAGCAGATTATTGAATTGATCGATAGCCTGGACAGTAAACCATTCTGTCACTCCTTGAGTCACCACACTTGGTGCCGTGTGCGTGCTGGTTATTCCACTGGCTACCGTTGGCTGCACTTGGAAAGACGGCGGACAGAAAGTGGCCATGTTCAGCACTGTAACGCTCAACGCGTAAGTTCCGCTGATTATGGGCTTAGCAACTATATTAAAAAGTCCTTGATTTAAGCTATCAGAGTCAATTGAGTTCAGACCTTTCGTGGTTTCTGATATTTGTGCCAGCAAAATGCCGTCACGTAGGTGGGAGATAACCATCGCAAGCTGGTCACCCACTTTTCGAAATGTCATATCGACTGAGCTTGACGATGTGGTGCAGATTTGAGGTGACGTGGTCGTAACATCGACACCACCAGCCTGAATGATGCTGTTCATACCATTAAGCTGCGTCTGAAAAGCGCTTGGAACCGTATTTGCCCCTACAGTGATTTGTTCGCCTGCAAAGGAAAAATCAAATGATGCTGTAGTTGCTGCCGCAGCGGAGACTTGACAATAAAGAGTTTGCACTTCAAAATTGGATATCTTGATCGGAAGCTCACTCGGTGAGGCACCTTTAACCGCTTCTGTTAGGTACACGTCACTGTTGGTCGAGCTCCATGCAATTAAGGGCACATCCGCTGGCGTGTTAAAGACAATCTCAATTCTGTGAGCATTTGCTACGCTGCACACAGGAATGAACATCGATGCCGTCGAGAGTTCCGCTGCTGGTCGTCGTACACCATCAAGAGTAGCGAATACCTTAACGCCTCCAGGAATCGCGTTAAGCAGTGTCTCGAGCTCGCTAAGCGAGGCATCCGGCGGAATAATCTTACTCACTCCTGCGTATGTGAGTGTAAATGCTTGATTCCCACGACACAATAGCTTTTGCACTTCCAGTACTCCAGGGTTTTTGCGAACAGTTGTCATTGTAACTCTAGTGTCACTGGTAGTCACGGAGCGATTGTTGCCTACAGATCCACGTACAAATTCTACCACTTCTACGAATGCTCTACGTTGACCGTCGTCGTGCATGAAAATGCCCGTTGAGTCTGAAATAAGCTCTGGATTATTGCCCGAGTGGCTGTCAAACGTCACAGTCCACTGTGCTAGCGTGATCAGCTTTGACGCCGCCGTCTCTGCAGTCACGTCAAACCAATCGCGCGTAACTGTCACCGAATCAATGAGCGAAAGCGATTCTAGCGCATTCTTCACAGCAATTGCCGAGGCACTAAAGGGGATGCTTCCGGTCACTTCGGTCCGTCCTGGTAGTGACAGCGTGAAGCTACCCCACGCTGGGTAAATACCACTCACAGTATTGTCTGTATTATCCTCGCCAATAACTGTGAGAGGGGATCCTGTAGGCTTCGTAAAAGCTAGCGGTGGTATATCGCCAAGAAGCAGATCAAACGTAATGAACAAGCGAGAGGACGTCGTTTGTGCGCACACAATCGTCTGAATGCCGTTTTCCGCGACGACCGACATGGAGGAACCCATCAAACTTGACAGCGTCGACGCCAAAGTTGTCAATGTATCAGATGCACCAATGTTGACTGGAGCCCCACCTTGAAAGGAGACGGAAAAAGATCCAGCCAGCGCTACGGCCACGGTTGAAGTGCACGTCAGTGTCTGCATCTCTTGTCGAATAGAGACAACGCCCCCCACTGAGCGCGTCACAGTCGCTCCCGCATTTGGACTTGTCATGAGTGGCAAGCTACCCGTTGCTTTTGTGAAGGTGACCAGAAATGCTCTATTTAAAATTGCCGTTGTATCACCAGCGTTTTCGGGTGTCACCGTCACGCCGCCAGTTAAGACAGTAGCAAGAGCTTCCAAAGCAGCTTTTATATTAGCAAACGAACTACTTGTCGTCAATAAAGCGGTCGGCGGTGATCCACGAAAGCTTAAGGTAAACGGTGTAGCATCCACACGAACTCGTTGGACTTCTTGCACTGGCGCTAATACAACAGCTCGCAGTCGAATGGCTTGCTTTTCAAGGCGACGCATATCTCTAAGTTGTACTTGAATATTTAGTGGCTTGCCTGCTTCAACGACTATTTGTTGTGCTGCCACGCTGTAATTTTCGACGCGCCAATCTCCTGTAGCTGTCAGTGCACTTGGGCCATGCGTTGCGCCATCTGCCACTAAAATTGTAAATGGGCTGCCTTTCACGTGAGTCTCGCGGTCATAAGTCGTGACAGCTACAGTGTAAGGCCCAGCGTAATGCGGGGTGTACCACACAGGATAGATGCCTGACGCTGCCGTATACGCCACCACAAGCGGATGTGCATACAAACTTGATGCGATGCCATTCGTATACTCTACTGCGAGATGAGCCTCGCTCCACTCTAGTAGGTGAGATAGGAACGTCACTTTCCATTGGTAACCAGTGCCTAAATTCGCACGCGTGACTGCCACGTTTGCGTTCAAGAAGAGATCTTGAAGAATAGATCGCAAGCCTGACGCACTTACATCGTGTGGGATTAATGGCGTGAGAGCATCAGATGCTACGGTGGTGGCCGATGTGATTTGAAGTGCAAATGTCTGAGACGAGAAGGCTGCGCAGCCATGGTTTGAAGCCACAGTGATAGTAGTAGACGTCACACTTGCAGCAGTAAGTATGCACTCTTGAACCACAAACTTAGTTCCTTGCAGCAAAATTCCAACGAGGTTCGAGTTTATGGCCAGCACGTTACCAGCCAAGGCCATCACACAAAAAGAGCACAGCTTTTCCCGAAATATACCGAAAGAGAGCTTGAAATATCCAGTGTATGTTGCGTCACTGCTTGTGAGCGTTTGTACCGCGCTGGACGAATAAAAAACCTCATCGCTACACTTAAATGTGACGAGAAACGCATCAGATCTACCGTCTCCTGTCGTAATCGAGTGCGTCGTGCGGTCACCTTTTCGTAAGTTGCCGAACGTGTCGCGCGCGTAGATATTAAAGGTCGTTTGATGACCGCTTGTGGCTGTACTCAGTGCGCCAGTCGCCGTGTCGTCCACTGTGCAGCTGGGGCCATGCAAAAAGCTATGTACGACGGTAAGAATTGCAGGGGTGTTTAGTGGCTGGCATGTCGAGCCTCCCGGACACATGAGTATCGGATTACCTTTTAAGTACGTCTGGATATCGTATACACCAGCGCGCGATACCGAATATTCCACAGTGTATCGACCTCCCTGCGTTGGCATAAGAACATTGCTGCGGACTTGGACAGTCCGGTCACTTTGAAGCACCATTTTGGTCTCAAAAACAGCATCAGCATTGGCTGCGTTAGCGTACGTATCACGCGCTTGGATTGTAAAGTTTGAGACGAGACCGGCCACAGCTTCGACGAGTCCGTCGAGAACTCCATACTTTGTTGCAGCGGCATTACCAAGCGCTTGGCTCGTGTGTGGTGCTGCAGGACCAGGTTCGACCACCAAGGCGAATGGACTGCATTTATGAAGCTTGCCCAGGCCACAGTATATGTCGATGCCGTTCACCGTCTGCACAGAAATAGTGTACGATCCGGTGACGGCCGGTAAATACTGGACCAAATACTGCCCTTGTCCAACGTATCTAGGCTCTTCAAATGGTGCGAAGCGTACTCCCATTGCTGTGCCAGTGTTTGTTCCGATAATTTCGACATCAAACACATCTCCGTTCGTTGTTTTATTGTTGTTGTTCTGGTCTTTTGCTTGTATGAGAAATTGGGCCGTCACACCGACTGTCGCACGTGTGAGCCCAGCACCAAAAGCGGTTGTGTACGGAAAGTCGGTCGCTCCAGGCGTAACTGAGATTGCGTACGGACTACCAGCAATATGTCCACCATGAAAGAAAGCAGTACTCGGTATAGCCTCGATCGAAAGGTACGACGAGCTCCAAGACAAGCTAATCGATGCTGCACCTGTCGCTTCGTGGTACTCAATTCGCACATCATGAAATGTTCCCGTTTTTAAAAACTCGTTGAAGTTAACGCGGGTTCCCCCGTCATCTTCACCTGTTTCCCACGTATCAACACGAAGTTGATGATTCAGCCACACACGAACTCCTTCACTAGACGAGACATAAAAGATATAGGTGTCTGTCATGGGGACGGCAAGTTTACCAAACCAGCGAATACTGATGTAGTCTCGCCCATAGTTTGAAATCGCACCTTGGCCCCATTCAAAGCTTACTTGCGAGTCGACACGGCTGATCACCGGCTCGTCTTGCAGCCAATAATTGTCAAAGTATAATGCAGATAATCCACCCGATAAAAGTTGTTGAACTGCTACAGAATACATGTCACTTGCTTTATATGGTATGTATCTTGCTGTATAGCTAGGAAAACCACTTTGCTTTTTAAAGACGGTAAGTTGAGGATAGTGACCCGTCAATGTGTCTTGATTGCCACGCACTAATTCTGCCACTTTAACGTCAGCAGAGCTTCCGCTCAGACCTGAAGGATCAGCTACAAGGGTATCAATATCGCCCAACTGATAGCGGAACGTCACTTGCCAGCTAAACCGATTTCCTGGATCAAGATGATCTGTTCGGGTGACATCGACGAGCCCAACGGATGGCAGCGTCTGAAGCGCAAGTTTCATAGCCACATCAGTAGCATCGTATGGAATGGGAACTGTCCGCTCAATACCAAACAACAATGTAAATGTGCCTTCTAATGGCGTCGGAAAACCGCCCAAGGTTGTGATTTCTTGAACCTCGTACGCATACGGGAATGCCTCAAGTAGTGGCAAATCCCCCAAGTTCTTTGTGAATGATATAGTCCATCGATTACCATTGTGTCGCTCTTCCTTTTGAACGTCCACTTGTCGAATGTTTTTTAGTGCCGTCTCCAACTCCATTTTCAAGTCAACAGCTTCAATATCGAACAGCAATTGATGAGTCGTCTCACCCATGAAGTTTAGAGCGAAAGTTCCTCCTAAAGATAGTCCCATCCGTTTGACTTCCTTGATGAGGACAGTAGCAGAACTACCGGTCAAAGAAGTGGGCAAGTCGAGCGTTATGATAGGAACGTTGCCCATTATTTCATTAAATGTCACAGTCCACGTTTGCAGTCCCGTAGTCGCTGTTGGTGTTCCGTAGTTGGCGCTCTTGACCGTCACAGTGACATCGTCAATTCCATTAAGACTCTCAAGCAGACTTTTCATCGTCGCAGCGTCGGCATTGTACGGCACTATGATACTACCCTTTCCGGCAAACGTTAATGAAAAAGACCCTCCTAAAGCGGTTGTGGACCCAGTGGCGTCCAGCCACGTCGAAATCGACTGCACCTGAGCGGTTGACTCGACACTAGCCGACGTTGTGACTGTCTGTACTTCACATACACCTTTTTGGACCTCTTGAAACAGAACTGGAGTGGACGTCAGCAACGTCGCAGAAGTCATAAACGCTGTGTCCCCAATCAGTTGCAAGGGTGGTTGATCGCACAAATCAGACACGAAAGTAACAAAATACGTCCAAGGAGCAGTACCAGCTGAAGAGGTTCGAGACACTAGCACGCTTTCGACATTACCTAACATCTCTATGATTCTCTTAACCAAATCTGCTGCTTTAGCGTCAGTAGATGCAGCCAACTCGGCAGCATCTACAGACGTAGCGCTTGTCGCAACAATGCCACCTAAACGGCTGCTAGTTGTGTCCAATTTTATGCGAAACGTGCCTGTCATCGCGTTGAAAGTGAGCTTTTGAACTTCGTAAACCGCTGGATTGTACACGGCCAAGCCTCCGTCTGACACAAACGTGTGGGTGCCGTCTATAATCGACGGTGGTGATGCCCACAGTTCTGTCCAAAATTGATCTCGACCTTGGAAACTTATTGGCAGCGTTGCGTACGTCACCACGTCCCCTGATGCCTTTCGAGGGGCAATTTTAAATTCATTGGCGTGACCCTTGACAAATTCCTCGATCTGAACGTGCGTCGTATCGCTCGACAAAAGTATGGGAGCGTCACCAACTACGGACACAAATGTGACGTACCAGATGCAGTCGACACCGTTCAGATCTGCTCGAGAGACGTGAACGTCACCAAGATCAGCGACTGTAGCCGATAATATTGCCTCGAAAGCGCTCGCAGTTGTTGTCGTGTCGATCGCTCCAGAAGGACCCGAAGCTCCCCATCGAAGCGTGAATGAGTTTGTCAAACCACTAGTTTTCACACTCTGAACCTCGTAGACAATACCTGCCATTCCTTGCACCAGTGCAGCGCCATAGGCTTCAGTATAGCTACTGGCCGCGCCAGATGATGCTGCAACGGCTGGCGTCGCCACACCGCTAATTCCTTCTCCTACTGCATTTATAGCGACAACGGCAAAAGCATACAGCGTATCGGGCATCAGATTAATGGATGTATAGGTCAAAACCTCAGGCGAAGTAGCTCCGTCATAGATTACCCGACCGGCTGTTCCTTCCTGCGTCGTGATAACTTGAATCGTTGGATTGCCACCACTCAATCTACCAGTCGTCACCTTCATCGATGGCAAGTCCCCAAGTTCCGTCAAAAATGTTACATCCCAAGTCATAACATTGTTCAGACTTGCGACTGCTGTAACATCTACAATGCCAATAGACGGAAGATTTTCCAGTTGCCGTTTCATCTCTATTGCGTCGATTGCTACGGACAAATGGCCTGTTTGAGAGCCGCGAAATGACACGGTGAAGTCGCCATCAAGTGCCGTCGTTCCTGCTTGTACTCGGGTCACAGATGTCGTGTATGCGATGGCAAGTACCGTGTTCGCGAGCTGATCAGGGACTACCACCATCAGCGCTTGAGGACCGTCCGCCAATGCAAATGTGATAGTCCACGTTCTTCCCGTTGCTGTCGATGTGTGCGTCACACTCATCGGATTCACGCCACAGGTAGCCACAGCTATCTGAACTTCAAGATCCGTTGCAGTGGCACTCAGCAAAGGTGTTGGCTGAGAATTTACGTACAGCTTAAACTTGCCGGATGCTCCATTAACAGTGACGCTCTGGATTTCTGGCACAGGAACAGCTACACTTGTCTGTATTCGCTGAATTTCTACATTGACTGGCGACCCCGATGCTGTGTAGCTTGCCGTCGCGCCTGCATATTGCCACAAGCGGTATCCAAGCAAGGGTGAGCCATTGCATCCAGCGAGTGTCGACGTGCATGTAGATGGGGGCTGCCATGCCACTCTTATCGACGTCGCAGAAACGTCCATAATACTCGGCGCGCTTGAAGCAGATGGCACATTGGCTATAACCAAAGCCAAGACGGGACTTTTCGATGAGGGTCCAATGGCATTGACAGCAAGAATGTAAAAGCGAAAGACGTTGCCTTCAGTGCACCCTGTCACCTTATGCGTGTATCCGTGCGGAAAGCTTCCAAGTAGCGTTTGCTGAACCCAGCCAGTCGTTCCGTCATCCATGAATAGTTTGTAGCTGGTCACGGGTGAGCCACCATTGTTTTGTGGTGGCTCCCAATTAACTGACGCGATGCCGTCATTGGCTGCATTGGTGTTGATTGTGGTGCGCGAGTCTCGTGTAAGCAACGCAGGGGCATCTGGCACGACGGGGGTGCGGACCGTGTAAGCGACCGGATCGCTAAAGGCTCCATAGCATGCGGCATTGGTATTTTCCGGCGAGCAAAAATTTACTGCTCGAACTTTAAAATTATATCTGTGACCCGATTCAATCACATTGTCCTCTGTTGTCTGTAGCGTCGTTTGCAGCGTTACTGCATCGTTTGGACGATCATACACTTTTCTGTACGATGACTCCGCCCACTCAGAAATCCAAAGCTCATAGCCACTCACAGTGGCACCACCGTTCACCGTCGGTCTGTCCCACGCAACTGTTATGGAAGTTGCTGTTGACGACACAAGCATCACAGGCCAAGGAGCTCCAGGTGGCAAATTTTTCGTTCTCACAAACTCCGGTACTGACTTAGTTCGATGTCCAAAGCCTACTTCATTATGAAAATTAACGCGCGTAAAGTACGTCGTGCCATACGTTAAGCTTGAAATAACCGACTCAAATGGGTCTCCACCTGATAAATCCGCCACCATCAGCGTAGATGACGGCGCGACTCCTTTAATTACTTCAGTGACTGTTATTGTGGGAACTGCAGATGCAAGACCACCAAGTAAACTCGTATCAATGCTTGAAATTGAATTTACGTCTCCGATATTGCACACAGCTGGATTGAGTCTACATTCACTGAACGTGACAAACCAAGAGTAACCATCAGTTTCAACTTGACGCGAGATTCTGACGCCACCAATCAAAGGAAGTGTTTCAAGCGCTCGTTTAATTCCATCAGATGACTCGTACGGCGATAAATTGGCAGTGGTCTGCGTTACGACACCCTCAGTGTATGAGAGTTGAAAAGTGCCATCAAGAGGCAACGATCCCTGCTGCTCCACCGACACAGTGGCTTGACTGTTTGTGCCTTTCAGTAATGATGAATCAGCTACGAGCGTGTCCATATTTCCCGCACCAGGAGGAAAATTGCCGGGATTCGAAACGAATGTGACAGTCCAAGAGTACTCGTTCTTCATTGACGGCGCGGACCGCGTCACTGTAACAGAACCGATGTTTGGAAGTGCCTCTAATCTCTTTTTGACGGTTGTATCGGACGCATCATGTTCAATGGACTCTGTTGTGTGGCCTCCTCGTGTCACTTTAAAAAAACCTGACACGCGATTACCACCTACAGACACTGAAACACTGGGATCTGGTGTCGCCCCTCGACTGTACACTACAATTCCAGCGCCGTTACCCAGCAAGAGATTATTTACCGGTCGAATCACCATGTCAGGAATGTATCCGCCGTTCTGAAACGTGACACGCCATAACCTCTCACCCCTTGCAACATTTGCGCTTGGTAATGTACTCGTTCCATCCGTTACAACGATCGTCACTGCTGAATCCAATGCTGATAAGGCGGCTTGAACAGTAGCTGCCGGTGAATTATACTGAAGAGCCACTGTGTCTGCATCTTTACCTCGAAGATACGTGAGTTTAAATGATCCACTGACAGGAGCCTGACCTTTGATTGACTCGCTGATATCGATACGGCGATTTCCTTCTAGATCGTATGTATTTGCTGTGAGAAGAGGTACATCACCTTCGTAGCCTAGGACGGAGATAAAGGTAACTTTAAACCCTGCAGCGCAGCCAGAGATCGGGCAAGGACTACACGCAGTCGTCTGCCCGTTAGTAAATGCCACCGACACAGTTGTGATCACATTCAGTTCTTCCAAAACAGCTTTGATTTTTGTGACATCAGTCTGACTTGCTGAAATTGGAGCTGTCGTTTCGCCTGCGAATGTGAGGGAGAATGTCCCTTTACTACTGTCTGCATCGCACATAACTTGTTGCACTTCAGTCGCAACGATACCAGAGAACGAACTAGTTAAATGCATGAGCTGAATTTCATTCACTGTATCAGTCACTATGCTGATCTTTTGTATCTCATTAGTGATGGGTACACGCAGCCGAATTTGCTGCACTTCATCCACAAGTTGACTTGTCCCGTACTCAATACGGTAAGCATCTAAAGGTGCTCCTCCGTCGTTTGCTGGGGAGCTAAAGCTTACCGCCACCGTCGAGCCGTCAAGTGCTGAAAGTGAGACATTTGTCGGAGCGCCTGGTACTTGCGCCGTAGGAATGGCGTACTGCGGTGTCGACATGGTATGCGGCCCCAAACCAACAGCATTAATTGCGGATACGCGACAGTAAAATGGAACATTCTCGTCTACGTGGTATGCAACTACAGACAAGTCACTCAGGTCAGTGACGACGAGACTGTCAAAACTGATGCTATTGATGCGGTCTTTGCTGTTGAAAGGTGGCAGAACACCCTTCTTAGCTTCTGTCACGTCAATTCTGGGAGCTGTCCCCGTTAGTGCAAGTGCATCTGGCTGCAGCGACGGCAGATCCCCAAGATTTGTCACAAAAGATATTGTCCAGGCAAATCCATTATTTGGATCTGCATTCGACCTCGTGACATCCACATTGCCAATAGATGACAGAACTTCAAGCTGCGTTTTTACCACGCTTGCACTGGCATCAAATGGCATGTAACCTGTACGCTGACCTTCATACTCGAGAGCGAACACACCACCGAGAACAGATGATGTACCATCGATACTGGCAGCTATTGTGATTGTGTCTCCGCTCACTGTTCCTGCAGCACCAAAAGAAACGCCGTTGTTTGTCGAGACTGTCATAAGAGGTAAGTTTCCAGCGTTACCATCAAACGTGACGCGCCAAGTACACGACTGTTTTGGTCCCGCCGTGGCAGTCACAGTGACTTGAGCCACATTTGTCAAACGTTCAAGCTCTGTTTTGATCACGTTGATAGTTCCATCTATTATCGTACTCAGCGTAATTGTGTCATCACCTATAGTGACTGAAGTTGACGCAACAGCTCCACTTAACGCTGGGATGACTTTGAGCTGAACAACGTTACCCGGTTGATTTGTAAATGTCACTTGCCAAGTACAAGCATGTGTGGCCAACAATGCACTCGAAGTCACAGTCACTGAGCCAACAATGCCTGAGAGCTTATTGAGCTCTGAACTTATTGTAAGTGCACCTTTCGTACAATCTCCATCGCCGGATTTGTCAAGATAAATAGGTCCAGTCTTAATGATTTGTCCCCCTTCTGTGTTACTCGTGTAAACTAGTTGAATGGCAGTCTCTTTTGAAACCAGAAAATCACCTCCGCTCCCTGTCGTATCGACAGTAGTAACCAAAATTTGTTGAACTTCAGGCTGCGTCGGCATACACGTTCCGTCGTTCATTGGATTGGCAAAAATGGGTCCAGTAGTCGTTGTTTGCCCTGCAAACGTCGTCCGTAGCTGGAACGATGCTGTTGGCTTCACGTTTGCATTCACTGTACTGACCTGTATCTGCTGGACTTCCTGGATCGTTCCTGGACGCGTCCTTGTGACTTGAATCCCCATCGATGGTCCAGCACTGTCCGTTCGTGTCTCGCCAAGTTTGGTTGTGTCTACACCCAGCTGGAGAAGCGATCCTCGAAGCGTCAGAAATGAAATACGCCAAGTAAATCCACCCTGAAGATCCGATTTCTGAGTGCGCACAATCTCTAAAGTCCCGACAGTTCCTAATCTTTCAAGCTCGACCTTCATCGTGGCAGCGCTACAGTCAAATGGTAAGTCGACTGTAGGAGCGGAGTTATAACTAAGCTGGAAAGACCCTTTTAACTGATTTCCAGCCGCTCGTTCCGTTATAACGACGGTCGCTCCATTCGCTTTAAGATACTTGGATGGCACTGTCAAGAGTGGTAGATCACCGGAATTTAAGTCGCCAGTAAATGTGATATCCCAAGAATAGCCGTGCTGTGCATCAGGACCAATCCGCATGACATCGACTGACTCAATTGACGCAAGATCCTCGAGTGCCTTTTGCATTCCCGCATCGCTGATATTTGTTGCAAGATCTTTTGTTGTGCTTCCCAAATATCCCAGTGTGAAAACTCCGCCATCAATCACGTTGCCTTGTTGTGACGTCTTTATCTCCACATTGGCGCCACTTCCAGTCAGAAAGCTCGATGAAAGTGTGAGTTGCGGCACGTTACCCATTGCTGTACTAAATGTGATGGTCCAAGTAATGCCACCCTGTGCATCTGCAATTGACTTTTGCACACTTTGAACACCTGTAGGTCCAATATTCTGCATTGAGTTGAGGATCTCCCGTACACCTGATCGATCACCAGAAGCCAGGGCATTGAATCCAATTACTCCTGAGCGCTGGATGCTTCCTCCCGTCTTTGTCGTATCGAGTTGAACGGTGAAGACACCGCCCAGCGTCTCTCCAGGAGCTGCACTCGTCGTGATCGTCTGCACTTCCGCTACGACTGAGGCGCTTGTAGTCACGCGCTGTATTTCGTTTACTCGCCCAGCATACGTCTGCACAGTCTGCACTTCGTTCGCGCCCGTATTGACACTTGTCTGTATGATCTGTACCTCACGCTCACCTGGATTTGGATCCCACTCCACCAAATACGCTGACACAGGTGCCCCGCCATCAGTCGTGGGTGGTTCCCATGCAATCGCAAGTGCGTCTGGCCCGAGCACATCCAAAGCCACATTCAATGGGGATGACGGTACTGATACGTCGGCGTACGCAACGTAGAGCGCTGACAACACAAATTGCAGCACATGCCACATGGCTGGTTTTGTATACTATGTAGTGGAACCTTTTGTAGAGATTTGCACACATGTGCGATCTTTACGAGGGGACATGACGTCGCTTCAAAATTATACACAAGATCTTCAAACGTAACGTCGACCACCGATATGAATACTCAATTACCAAAATCATCCACATTGATGATGTCCGATCGTTTCGACGGCTGAATTTATGCAAACAGTTGTACCAGCGAGTCTAGCTAGCTCTGATTGTACTTCTCTGGATTACGCATTTTATCAGTTCTCGTCAGTAAACTTAACGAGATATACGTCCCTTTGTCAACAAACGTCTGCCCTAATATGCGCACTCAGTGGCATATGCCGTAAATTAGACCTTCGGTCAGATCCTGAAAAGCGAATTGCTTGTCAAAATAACGAGTCTCCCGTCTAAGCCGTAAGCATGGCTGGGTTAGGAAGCCAGGTCTTCTCAACCATTCAAATTGTTTGCCATTAGCAATTTATCAACGCGTGAGTCGTCTTATTCAGTTTATTTTTTTTTCGATCAGCAATAAGCAGTTTTTGCAGCCTGGCCCGTGTCGTATTGTTTCCATATCCATCCCGACTAGTACTTTTTTCCATTGAAAGCGCTCCCCCAGTCGCTACACGACGCTCTGTCCAGCAATAATTAGGTGTCATATTCTGACCCACTCGTTTCCAGCGTTCTTTCGCAGCTTGTACTGCGGCCACTCGTCGCTGCTGCTCTTCAGACCGAAAGTTAGCAGATTTCGTTGTTTTAACTTTCACAACGACGGATGGATAAGAGTGTCGAGGCTCTTTACAAACGTGTGGCTTTCCTCCAGAATCGTTTACTTGCGTCTTTGCTTCCTTTCGAGACTTTTTGCACTCGCAAGGTTGAAAGCGACAGCAACCACCACAACGCGGTCCAAGCGCTCCACCAGTTCCACCGTTCGTCTTGACAATACTATCAGCATTTGTCACAGCATACGTCCCAGGTCCAGGGGTTGATAGACCTTTGCTCACCCAGTAATGACGGTTTTTCCTCGGACTACGGCCAGAGCCGAAGCTGTGAGCTTGAGTTGTCCGATTTACAGTCGCTCTCGCTGGTAACTCATCCAAATCGTCATTTAGGAGATTATCGATCTCTTGAAGCCGCTTTTTAGTCTCCCTGCGCTGTTGAAGCCCTTCAAGTGCCATCGGAATTGTCTTGTCAAGACATCGCATCATTCTGCTCTATACAAACCAGTATAGAAACGAACAGACCAGTCACACTTCTTATATTAGAATTACACTACATAAGCCGGCAACGTAGCAACTGCCCCATACTTGGCTTGATCAATTTTAAGATGGCGTCGCATCTGACGGATAGCCCGTGCCGTCTCTTGCCAAGCTGCCGTACGATCCTCACGGACAGAACCGGGAATGTCGAAACGTTCTCGAACTGTCGAGCGCAGCATCGAGATGCGGTACATTAATAAGAGCGACATGATGACTGCCAGGACCAGTGATCCAACAAGCACCAGGATGCGAACTAGGATACTCGTCGCATCACGATAGGCCTTTGAGCAGATCCACAAGGTAGCAAAGAGCCAAAAAGTGCCGAGCGCGAAAGTTAAGATCCCGTACGCAGTCGCGTACCAGCTTATCGCCCTTGTGTAAGTTTGAATCCCCATTCGGATCTCAATCTGCGCCAAGGGGATGCACGGACAACAAACCTCGAGACTTATATTGGAGGTCATTAATCCTTCAGATTCATCGGGGATCACAGGGCTTGACCATTTCCCAACACTTATACCGTTCGCGTCCTGGCCTGGAGGAGGCTGAAGTTCCAATTCCCCATGCACAGTTTTCTCGACCTTCGGTGTCGACATGACAAAATTGATGACAGTTAATTGCAATAATTGTCAATTCTGCCATTACTATGTTCCACAATAAAGTGTGCACTATACTGTAAAGCTCAGCCATCAATGTTCGAGGAGCTTGTGCACATTGTATGGCTAGCGTAACTTGATGCAGATTTTAAATTACCATTAGTGTTTATCGGTTTGAATTGGGATGAATGCTTTAGTTTGGCCAACTCCTAGATCACACGTATTGACGCACCTTTAGATACTGCTCATGTACTTGCTCATGAATACTCCCTTCGTTATAGTGTCTTCTGACTGAAGCAAGTAAGATTTGCGACTGCAGGAAGTAAAGAGGTCGTGATCAATAGTGCTTCTAACTTGAAGTCCAAAAGGCAAAACGTCTCTAACAAAACTAGCTCGGAATGTGACGATTTTTCGATTTGAATATTCGATGACCACTCTGTAAAGTTTGTTGGATGGCGCCGCTGTTTATCAATTGTAAAATGTCTATCTTGTCCTCTAAGACAAATATTTACTTGAAATCTTAGAATTAACACGAAGTAATCGAAACATTGGAATCAAAGATGCATTCAAATTATGTAAAAAGGTCAAGCTGTGCTATATTCGCAATGTAAAACTTACTACGCAAGATAACTTGGCTGCTTCGCTTGGCCTGACATGAACAAAAACAGCAACCTATGAATCGGACAAGCTTCGTGAATCAATTGCCTTCAGAAGCAAAGATAGGTCGCTTAATTGCGTAGGAAGCGAAGATCAGTCTGCACAACATCTTCGTCATTGTTTTCTGAAGTAGCAGGTCCATAGCCAGACTTTTCGGACGGAACTGGACTGTATGGGGAATCAGGGTGTTGAGTCTGTGCTTCAGGGGTGGTCGTCGAGTGAGAGCCCATTTCGCCTGTTGGTGTGGAACTGTTGGGCTCATGAGATGGGGGAGGAGTCAAGCCGGGCTCAGTTGTATTTGTAGGTGGAGCACCGCCGACCATCGTCGTAGGAGTATGATGGACCGATGATGGAGTCGTTTGGTTTCCATTCGAAGGTGGAGCGCCACCAACCATAGTCGAAGGGGGAGAGGGTGGCATTGGGCTACCAGATCCCGTCGACGGGGGTGTCGGATTACCCGAACCAGGTGTGGGAGAGTTAGACGGAGGAGTGCTGGGTGACGGAGCATTTGAGTGATCACCCTCAACCCCAGTGGGTGTTGTTGCACCAGGTGGATAGTTGTAGGCAAGCTCGGGGCAAGGAGTGTCTTCACCATGACCAACGTTGGGAGTCGATGAGGGTGTTACACCATGTGGTGGTGGAGAGCCCGATCCGGTAGGAGGGGTATTGGTTGAATGATCGCCTCCTACAGTAGGGGGTGTCGAAACACTCGGCGGATAGTTGTAAGTCAGCTCAGGGCATGGCGTGTCATCTCCATGGCCAGCAGTGGGGGATCCTGGAGTTCCAGCGGGCGGAGATCCAGCGGGAGGGACTCCTGGGGTGCCAGCGGGAGGAGTTCCAGCGGGAGGGACTCCTGGG
>NW_020187100.1:74735-75244 GCF_900000015.1 Plasmopara halstedii | reverse complement strand
AGGAAGTGGACGTGCGTGTGGAGCGACACCTCCGCTTTGAGTTTGCCAAACTCAAGGCGCGCCGTCGACTTCCTTCGGATTGTTGCCCTGCGACGTATGGGTTCACAACCCCTAATGCTCCCGCGTGCACTGTGTCTTCGACCGCTACTACTGCTTGAGCTCAGCTCATGGCCCGTCTACTTCCTTGGCTATTGCCGGGCAGTGCGAGGCGTCTGATGACGCGGAACGTCCTGGTGGTTCTGATCAAAAGCCTCTTCGGCGACCGGACAATCTTGCCGAAGTGGTGCCTCAAACTCGCACGAGTTTTCAGTGTCGGGATATCCCCGCCACTATACAAGATATTAGATCTGACCCTGGTGACGACGTCGTCGTGCTAGACGTTCCACGTAATAGTGGACGTCACCGTTCTTATCGAGAGAGTCGGTGGCGGAAGGTAACGAACGGTTCGACCGCCGTCCGGTGACTCGTGATGCTCTTCGAGCCCTAAAAGACAAGTTCCTTCGTAATCG
>NW_020187100.1:69835-70332 GCF_900000015.1 Plasmopara halstedii | reverse complement strand
GACGCAGTTGTTCAGGCTCCACAGGGCGTATGCACAGACATACTTTGACGACGTTTTCATTCACAGTCGTGCGGAGCACGGGAGGACGAATGGAAAACCACATCGTCCATTTAAGAGGTATGCTTGAGTGCATGCGCACGAACAAACTGTACGCCAATGCAGACAAGTGCATCTTTGGTGCAGAAGAGATTTTCTTTTTAGGGTGCTTCATTGGGAAGCGTGGCCTTCGAGCGGATTCCGCGATGGTCAAGGCCATTGTAGATTGGCCGGTTCCAACGAACCAGAAGGACTTGCGTAAGTGGCTTGGTCTGCCGATTACTTGCACAAGTACAGTGTAAACTACGCAGAAATGGCCCGGCCATTATCCAATCTTCTTAAAAACGATGTGGAATGGTTTTGGAAGACCGAACATCAGGAGGCTTTTGACGGGGTCAAATACAGCCTCCTGCATGCACCAATTCTGGCACTGCCAGACCCTGATCGTCCTTTCAGCGTCT
>NW_020187100.1:69034-69825 GCF_900000015.1 Plasmopara halstedii | reverse complement strand
GTGGCGCTAGCCATCTCAAAGCTCGGTGGTCGAGCGCGAGAATGGGCACTGATGTGCGACACTTCGCTCGAAGCTGCGTTTCCCTCCTGGGCGGAGCCGAAATTGCAGCTCTCACGAGTGTTCTTGCCACCTAATCAGGCATATCGCGTGCGATCGCGTTATTTTGCCGCCCGACAGGGCAACAAGGAGTTGGTGGACTTTGTCCAAGAGATGCGCACTCTTATTGCCGGGATGGTAGCAGATCCCCTTCCCGAGACGGTCATAGTGACCGTCTATATGGAAGGCATCCGCACTGGCGTGGCCAGAATGAAAGTCTTCCGTGTGCATCCGTCTTCTTTGAAGAGGCGGTGAATGTAACATTGAATGCCGAATTCAATTTCAAGTCGGCACGTTTTGGTTGGGATGCACACTCCAACACTCGTCGAGCGGGCCTTTGTCCAAGATCTCAGCTATGCTGAGGAAGAGGGAGCAGATCTCCGAGCTGCCAGGCAGCATACACATATACGACGGTGTTTTGTCTGTGGAGACACCCGTCACCTGCGGAACGGTTGCCCCCTGCGCAAGGCGCGTCAAGGTTCTTCGAACCATCGCTTCAATGCCTATCAGTTCGGTTCGTTGCGGGGAAACGACACCACCCAGTAGGCGCGATACGACCTACTGAAAAAAAATGAGCTCTGTTGAGCCTCAGGGAGGTAGAGGACAACAGGACCCAGCCCCGAAGAGCTTCGTGCTCTTGAACACTGAACGTGTATGCAAGCCGGGCTTGCTGGTCGTGGAGGCGACCGTAAAGA
>NW_020187100.1:67357-69024 GCF_900000015.1 Plasmopara halstedii | reverse complement strand
TGGGCATAGGCCCGCTCGACGAGCTGTTGGAGTGTGCATTCTAACCAAGTCGTGCCGATTAAAAAAACCGGCATTCAATGCCACATCCACCGCCTCTTCAAACGAGGACGGATGCACACGGAAGACTTCCATTCTGGCCTCGCCAGTGCGGAGGCCTTCCATAAACACGGTCACTGTGACCGCCTCCGGAAGGGGGCCTACTGCTATCCCGGCAATGAGAGTGCGCATGTCTTGGACAAACTGTACCAATTCGTTGTTGACCTGTCAGGCGGCAAGGAAACGCGATTGCACGCGATATGCTTGATTAGGCGGCGAGAACACTCGTGAGATCTGCAATTTCAGCTCCGCACAGGAGGAAAACGCAGCTTCGACCGAAGTGCCGCACGTCAGTGCCCATTGTCGTGCTCGACCACCGAGCTTTGAGATGGCTAGCGCCACGTGCTGTTGCTCGATCTGGAGCATGGCAGTTGCGGTGGCCATCTCAACCTATCTCACCCAGAGCAGGAGATTCTCTCCATCCTTCCCCTCAAAGACCTTAATGCTCACCATGAGCGGCTTAAGGCGGGAAAAAGTTTTCGTCACCAACGGTGGCGTAATAGACGCGAATGATGCCGATATCTTCTGCTGCAGGTGCTATCGCAGTGCGTTTTCGTAACTTGATAACGCCTCTAAACGCGCACCGATTGCCTCGGGACCTTGCGCTACAAGGTGTTACACGCAAATTGTTAAGAGCGCCCGCACAGCGATATGCTACTTCAGCATGACACTCAGCGGAGCTCCGATCACAAATTACCTCGTCCTCAAGGGCTCGAAGAGCATCACGAGTCACCGGGCGGCGGTCGACCCGTTCGTTACCGCCCGCCACCGACTCGTCTCGATGAAAACGGTGACATCCACTATCACGTGGAACGTCTAGTAAAACGACGTCGTCACCAGGGTCAGACCCAATATCTGGTGAAGTGGTGGGGGTATCCCGACAAAGAAAACTCGTGGGAGCTTGAAGCGCCACTTCGGCAAGATTGCCCAGTCGCCGTGGACGCTTTTTAACAGAAAGATCAGGCTGCCCCGAGCTTCCCAGCAATAGCCATGGAAGTAGACGGGCCATGAGCTGAGATCAAGCAGTGGCCCTGAGCTCTTGCGGTCGAAGGCACAGACCTCGTGGGAGCATTTAGGGGTTAACCCATACGTCGCTGGGCGACAATCCGAAGGAAGTCGACGGCGTGCCTTGATTTTTGCAGCTCAAAGCGGAGGTGTCCCTCCACACGTGCGTCCACTTCCTTGTGGCTCGACTGTAGGTTATACAGTGAGAAAAGTTTTTGGTGCCGTTGTACTCCCCGCTCAAAGAGCGCTTCGTCATCTGTAGCGCTTTCGCCAGGGGCGAGAACTGTCCGCATTGCGGGTACACGAGAGCCACCTCGTTGAGCAGACGATTGCGAAAGGCTTTCAACGGAAATTCTTGTGGAACCAAGAATCGAGCTCGAAGAGCCTTCCGTATTGCAAGCTCATCTTCCGTTCTTGCCGGGTGCCCGATGATGTGGGCGCGTAACGATCGAGTTACAGCGTCCTTCGCTTCCACAGCGGGATCCGCAGGGCAGAAGCCATATCCCACACGAGGGTCAAATACCGGCCGTGGATGGGCTCTCATCAGATCCGCCCTATGTGCAGCT
>NW_020187100.1:67280-67347 GCF_900000015.1 Plasmopara halstedii | reverse complement strand
GCATTGCCAACAAAGCGATCAACAACAACTGAAATGATGCTCATTACCAATAGATCTTGAGTCTGTT
>NW_020187100.1:66738-67270 GCF_900000015.1 Plasmopara halstedii | reverse complement strand
TCCAAGAGTAATTATTGCCTTACCCAAGGCTAATTAGCTCTTCCGTTTAAAATCCAAACTGATTTTTATTTATTTATTTATCCTAATTTTAATAGTTTAGGTTTTCCTAATATACTAAATATATAAAGTAAAATCTAAATACATGCAAAACTACTGGCTACCTAGCCCCGTACCGTATTTGCAGCGGGGCTGCCGTAGCTGAGCGCTTGAGGAAGCGTGCTTTAGGTAATCGACCTTTCGTTCTTTACAAGAACCCAGTATGAGTTAACGGATCGCAATCCGCATACTCCAAAAGTAATTATTGCCTTCCCAAGGCTAATTGAATCTTCGGTTTAAACTCAAAATTGATTTTTATTTATTTTTTTAACCTAACTTTAGATTTTCCTAAATGTACTAATTATATCTAGTGAAAATCTAAATACATGCATAACTACTGGCTACCTAGCCACATACCGTATTCTTGTTTGGTGTGGTCACACCATGCACATCTCGTGTGACACACACCCCTGTTATCAGGGTCCTAGTATTCCCT
>NW_020187100.1:66168-66581 GCF_900000015.1 Plasmopara halstedii | reverse complement strand
GGAATTTAACAACTTCCTTGCTCAATGAGCCCTGTGTCCACGACACGAAAATCACCAACCCTCGCTGGTTCTGACAACGAGCACGGGCAGAGCCCAACTTCGTCCCCCGCACGCAGTGCGATGTCGGACAGTGCGTCCGCGGCACCGGGGGATGCATATCCTAGGCTCGATGAGCACAAACGTCGCGCTCCGCGCACGCTTCAGTGCCGAGTTGCCTTGTTGATCATGTGGTGGCTATCAGTCTGACACCTCTTTTTCCGCATGGGATGACGAGGAAGGCGAGCTGCGCCAGCAGTGTGATACGAGCCTGATCGCGCCTTGTGGACCCCATGTCCATTCCCTGACTTCTCGTCAACTGAGGAATGTGGTGTAATCACCAATGACCTCGACGGGGAACAGAGACGGCAAATTGG
>NW_020187100.1:65981-66158 GCF_900000015.1 Plasmopara halstedii | reverse complement strand
GGCCAGAACGGATGATGAACTTGCCACACGGAAAGCTCTTCGAGCTCGTTTCTTGGTCTTGCAAGAAATTTCGTTGAACGTTTATCGCACTCGTCTAAGTGCTCAAAGAGGTGGCTCTTGTGTACCTGCAATGCGGACAATAACTGCATTTCTCGCCCCTGGCAAAAGCACTACAGA
>NW_020187100.1:55021-56839 GCF_900000015.1 Plasmopara halstedii | reverse complement strand
GTAGACGGGCCATGAGCTGAGCTCAAGCAGTGGCCCTGAGCTTTTGCGGTCGAAGACATAGAGCTCGCGGGAGCATTAGGGGTTGACCCATACGTCGCAGGGTGACAATCCGAAGGGAGACGACGCCGTGCTCTGAGTTTGGCGAACTCAAAGCGGAGATGTCGCCTTACACGCACGTCCACTTCCTTGTGACTCAACTGCTGGTCATGCAGTGAGGAAAGATTTCGGTGCCGTTGCACCAATCGCTCAAAGAGCGCTTCGTCATCTGTAGTGCTTTTGCCAGGGGCGAGCACTACAGGTTTTGTCCGTATTGCGGGTACACGAGAGCCACCTCGTTGAGCACTCAAACGAGTGCGATAAGCTTCTAACGGATTTTTTTTACCAAGAAACGAGCTCGAAGAGTTTTCCGTGTGATATGTTCATCATCCGTTCTGGCCGGGGGCCCGATGATGTGGACGCGTAACGACCGAGTTACCGCGTCCTTCCCTTCCACATCGGGATCCGCTGGGCGGAAGCCTATTCCACTCGAGGGTCAATAACCGGCCGTGGATGGGCGCGTTTAGAGCTGCCTTATTGGCAGCTTCAAGCTGCCGCCTCTGTTCCCCGTCGAGGTCATTGGTAATCACACCACGTCCCTCAGTTGACGAGAAGTCAGGGAGCGGAAAGGGGGTCCGAAAAGCGCGAGCAGGGCTCGTATCGCGCCGCTGGTGCAACTCGCCTTCCTCGCCATCCCATGGGAAAAACGGAGTGCCAGACTCATAGTCGACCACCTCCACATCCTCGACAAGGCCACTCGGCACTGAAAGCGTGCGCGGAGCACGACGTTTGTACTCATCGAGCCTTGTGTATACATCCCTCGGTGCTGCGGACGCAAATATCCGACGTTGCGCCGAGTGCGGGAGACGAAGTTGGGCTCTGCCCGTGCTCGCTGTCAGAACCAGCGAGGCTTGGTGATTTTCGTGTCGTGTACACAGGGCTCACCTAGCAAGGAAGTTGTTTAATTCCAACAAATTGAGTTGCAGTCTCTAACGGACACACGAGCCTCGTTGAGGCGATAATCGATTGGAACTGTAGATTTTCTCAATCTTAATGGGGGAGGGTGTAACGGGATTACACGTATCCTGATAACAGGGGGGGTCACACGAGATATGCATGGTGTGACCACACCCAAACAAGACTACGGTACAGGGCTAGGTAGCCAGTTGTTAAGCATGTATTTAGATTTGACTATATATTTTTAGTATATTTAGGAAAATCTAAACTTTAAAAAATAAGGATGAAAAAATAAATAGAAATCAGTCTTGAATTTAAACCGAATAGTCAATTAGCCTCGGTAAGGCAATGATTACTCTTAGAGTAAGCGGATTGCGATCCGCTAACTCATACTTGGTTCTTGTAAAGAACGAATGGCCGGTGACCTAAAGTACGCTTTCTCAAGCGTTAAGCTACGGCGCCCTCACTGCAAGCGTAGTCAAACAGATAATACCTACGCGTTAAACTTTTTGCATAGCGCAGATAGGGTAGGGTTGAAGGGATTTTTGAAAACATCTGTTTTACTCAGTGTTTTCTTAAAAATATACTTAACTCGGAAGAAAATGTCAATAGTGAATCTAGCACCTAATTGCTTCAGAGGATTTAAGTTCTGCTCCTGGGTCAAGCGAGCTAACGCGAACTCCGTGTGTTCAATGACGCAGACTCGCTAAATCAAAGCTTATACTGTGCAAGGTACACGGCAATACTTTTGTCCATGCGTTACTAACGGATTTGTACGAATAGAAGACCTTCTTTTATTACAAGCCCCCATCGAATTTTCGACAA
>NW_020187100.1:53638-54166 GCF_900000015.1 Plasmopara halstedii | reverse complement strand
AACGAGGTCACTCGTCATTGATAGCGTGCGCGGAGCGCGACGCTCGTGCTCATCGAGCTTAGGATGTATATCCCCCGGTGCCGCGGACGCACTGCCCGACATTGCACCGCGTGCGGGAGACGAAGTTGGGCTCTGCCCGTGTTCGCTGTCCGAACCAGCGAGACTTGGTGACTTCAGTGTCGTTCACACAGGGCTCATTGAGCACGGAAGTCGTTTTATTCCAACGAATCAAGTTGCAGTGTCTAGCGGACACGCGAGCCTCGTTAGGGCAATAATCGATCGGAACTGTAAATGTTCTCAATCTTAATGGGGTAGAGTGTAACGGGGTTACACATACCCAGGTAACAGGGTGTGTGTGTCACACGAGATGGGCATGGTGTGACTGCACTCAAATATGAATACGGTATGTGGCTAGGTAGCCAGTAGTAATGCATGTATTCAGATTTTCCTATATATATTTAGGAAATTTATACATTTAAAATTAGACGGTTTTTTGCCGCAGATAAAAATAACGAAAACCAGTTTTGG
>NW_020187100.1:52951-53628 GCF_900000015.1 Plasmopara halstedii | reverse complement strand
TTCGACACCCACGTTTTGTGTTCGGAAGCCGAACGGCAAGTGGCGTATCGTTCATGCTGACAATATGCTCAACGCTGCCACCATTCCGACACAGATGCCGATTCCTAGAAAGGATTTCTTCAGAACAACATGGTGGGATGAACGAAGTACAGTGCACTCGACTTGGTAGACGGGTATTACCAATTGCTCATGAGAGCGAGCGACATCTCGCTGACAGCGGTTAGCACTCCGAGCGGCATGCTCTGAAAATGGCTGGTGATGCTACAAGGGGTGTCAAATGCACCAGCAACATTTAATCGTCTTGTGACGCAGTTGTTCAGGCCCCACACGGCATATGCACAGACAAACTTTCACGACACTTTCGTTCACAGTCGTGCGGAGCACGGGAAGACGGATGAGGAGAACCACGTCGTCCATTTAAGAGCCATGCTCGAGTGCATGCGACGAACACACTGTACGTTAATGCAGACATGTGCATCTTTGGCGCAGAAGAGATTCCCTTATAAAGATGCTTCATTGGAAAGCGTGGCCTTCGAGCGGATCCCGCTAAGGTCAAGGACATTGAAGATTGGCCGATTTTTTTTTAAAAACCAGAAGGACTTGCGTAAGTGGCTTGGCCTCGCCAGCTACTTGCGCAAGTACAGCGTAAACAACGCAGAAATGGCCCGGCCATTATT
>NW_020187100.1:44784-45930 GCF_900000015.1 Plasmopara halstedii | reverse complement strand
GTTGCTGAAGCCACGTTGTACCTAAGATGATATCATATCGCGAAAAAGGGTATAAATTCCCATGTACTGTCGGAGTATCCAAAGTTCAATGGAGAAAAAACCGCTCGATACTCTGACTAGAGCTTGTGTTGCAAGACGCACCTATATTGGATTTTTACTCGACATTTTCGAACACCCATCATATTATATACTGCTTTCAAATTATCGCGCGTCGTACATAATTGCACGACGCGTTTCCGCCTTGCTTCCACTTCAATTTTCCGTTTGATATAGTATTCGAGACCAGCGCACCACCTGCCAGGATTAAACTCAGCCTTGTATGAGGTCAATGGGCACATGTGCAGAAAAAAAGACAATCTCCATTTGTGACAAGGAGTGTCTCGGGGCAAGTCGCGCCTGTTCAAACATTTCATGAAAGTGGTAATTGTTACTAGCTTCATTGAAGAGTCTGCCACTACACGGCGATAAAATCTGTTAGCTTTTAGACCCCGCTAAATCCTGCCTCCATTGCCAGGGTGGACAAGAATTCTACATGCGCGTTCTGAGCTCCCACGAAATCTGCTGCTTCAGCTCATCCATGTCCGTAATGTTTTCTCGACAGTTTGCACTGCACACACTTGTGCGCGGCGTTTTTCACGAGAGTTTGGTAGCGCGACGTACTGTTGGTTCGTCTTGAGCATGGCCGAATTCATCGTCATCTGAACTTCTCACCCAAAGAAAGATACATCTCGAAGAACTCGTCGTTATTTCTTATAGAAAATTTCATATTTATATATGTATAATCAAGTCAAATCTCGAGTTAGAGTATAAAAATAGCATTTTTACTATATGATATAATAAAGGCTGAGCCTGATTTCCGATCTGGGCGTGAGGCTGAGGATATGTGTATTGCATGAAAGAAGGCAAACGGAAATGTCATTGTCCTCAATTGTATGCTTATGTGTATACTTACCCAAAAAAATACGGTACATACTACGTTTGACGCATGATCTACTATTTGTATCAATTACCGGTAGATACTGATATGTGTGGGAAAACACAGAAAATGGACGATGACTTCGTTTACTTGCGTCAAGTGCAGCTTTGATTAAAAGACAAAATAATTTTATACGAAAGTTCAATTTCCCACGCAAATTGTCTATCTGC
>NW_020187100.1:33900-44774 GCF_900000015.1 Plasmopara halstedii | reverse complement strand
CCTGTGGATGCTTTGAGTCGCGGGTGAGCTTGTCCAGCGTACTCCTCCCATGATGATAACATAGCATGCAAATATGCTGGCCCGCGTATCGTGGATGCAACGACTGGCTTGAAGATTAGATGTTGTTTTTTTGCACCGTTGCCAATGATGGAGGAGCTAGTGCAGCTCGAGGAAGTCTTTTACGATGACTCTCTGCAATGATGACATTGCGAAAGTCGTTTACTACAGTCGACGTGAAGTCACTCACGATGACACCCTACACGACCTTAAGTGTGATGACATTGCGGTGGTCGTGTTACTACGGTCGAAGGTCGACTCAGCGAAACTACGTTCATCATCATTTATGGACGATTTGGTTCTTGAGGAATTTTGACAGCGTGTGGAGTTACGCAGAAGACCGACTATTTTAAAGAAGCAAACTGATCCTTATTGTTTACTTGTGTATGTCATACAGAAATGACGTCCTTAGTGCAAACCCGCCCTCCGGTCTTCGATCCGAACGCGGAGTTCGACACAAAAGTGATCGTGAACCTGGTTCAAAGCATGCAGTGCTTCGATCGTGGTTACTGTCACGTGAGCAAAGTGAGCATATCATTGAGCTGTTTGTTTAGAAGCAAGCTGCTGGTTTGGTGTGGGAGAGCAAGCTTCCTCGCAGTGCATCGACGTTTTGTGTGCGTAAACCAAATGGCAAATGGCGTGAGTTCACACCTTTATCAGAGGATTCGCGCGCAAACGTCGATTCCGCGTAAAGATGTCATCATCCACCGGATGCTGTACACTGTTTGTTTAGTTGATTTGCTCGTCGAATACTTACAAATCTTTATGAGAGAGGAGGACGTCTCTTTGACGGCTGTACGTACACCGTCCAGTATGATACGGGAGGGGCTTGTGATGTCATAGGGACTATTCAATGCCCCAGCAACGTCTAATCGATTAGTCTCCCATCCGCTTTAACCAATGCAACGCTTCGCAGGTAGCGTCGCGGTTGATCTGCCGAAAAAGTGCACTCAGAGCATTTCCGTGCAGTGCTGGAATGTATGCGTTAATACTCCATGCAAGCAAATCTTGCAAAGTTTATTTTCGATGCTAACGAAGTACCGGTCCTCGGTGTCATGTTGGTGTGAAGAAGCAATCACTCAACCAAGAACAGCTTGATGGAAGTATGATTGCTTGCTTTACTAGATGAAACAAAGCCGCATAACGTGGTGTGTGATGCTTTTGAGTTTGCAATCCGTTGCGCAATATTGCAAAAGGACTCAGAAGGACACGATCTCGTTGTGTCGTTTCAATCACGACAGCTGAATCCAGTAGAAAAGAACTCTTCTGTCCTCAACAAACAGATTTTGGCAATAAAATATACGCTGGTGAAGATCAATGTCCACCTCTTGGGTTGAACTCCGTTAATTGTCTACACGGATCACGCAAGAAAGAGTTATGAGTTATGCAGCTCGTTGCATCACTTGTCATAGCGAATGGCTCGCTGGCTGTCATTCTTTGCAGAATACAACTTTACGGTCATGTATATGCCAGGGAAACTAGCCATGCTGGTAGACGCATTGTCACGACGTCCTGATT
Organism: Plasmopara halstedii; assembly: GCF_900000015.1. NCBI lineage: Eukaryota > Oomycota > Peronosporomycetes > Peronosporales > Peronosporaceae > Plasmopara > Plasmopara halstedii. Next base: position 43,199 of record NW_020187100.1, on the reverse strand, counting down.
ATGAGCAAACTTATAACAGCTTTGTCAAAACGATGTATTCGATATGATACGTCGAGCGTATGTCGAAGATGAATAGTGTAATCTGATCATCAGAGCACTGTCGTCGAATGGTGTGAAATTCCATGATAAGCTTGCTGGTCGCTTGAAATTAAGGTTGCGTCGTTATACATTGAAGGGTGGCCTCCTTCACCAAAACGTTACACGTGACGACGAGCCACGAATTCGGTTTCCCTTAACATTAATCTGAAGTACAAGATAGTGTACGAGGCGCATGATACGCCAATGACCGGCCACTTTGGCTGTGAGAAAACTTTCAGGTCTCTCATTGCCCAATTTTTGTGGCCCCACATGTACAAAAGGTGGCACAATACGTAAAGACATGCGATGTCTATCAGCGTGTGAAGCGCGCACGGCATACGCAAGTGCCGCTGCAGAGCCTTCCTCTTCCTACTGACTGTTAAACTGAGCCGTTCTCGACTTTATTTTGGCCTCCCAAAAGCGCTGATGGTCAAAACAGGGTACTCGTCTTTGCTAACAGACTCAGCAAGATGGTTCGAATCGCTCCGTGTAGTGATTTCAACGATGCCGAAGGTTCGACAATTTTTTCATTAATCACAGTTTCACAATCACGGGTTGCCGGACGCCATCATCTCTGATCGTGATACACGATTCCAGTGTGTCTCTTGAAAGAATTGTTCCGATTTTTGGCACTCGCTTGGATAAAAGTCACAGCGGTACAGCCGGTCACCGATGGACAAACAGAACGTACCACCGAGTGATCGGTAATGTGTTGAGACGTTTCCGTGCGGAACACTCCTCGGAACGGAGCTTGTTATTACCATCGGTTGAGTTTGCTTTGAACAATTCAGTTCATTCATCGATTAAATTTACGCTATTCTTTATGAATGAATTGCGACACCCGCAATTACCGTTTTATGCGATGGGTAGTAAATATAGTGAAAGTGGGGGAGGAGCTCGGCAAATCGTTGCCTCCCAAAATTATACAATCAATGATGCGCATGCGAATGCGCAAGATCGGCAAAAGTAATACGCAGATGGACGAGGCCGTCAAGACAAAATGTCTGACAGGGTTTAGTACTAATTAGTACTAAAACCCCGTCGGACGACGTAGTCTCAAGCTTGGGAAGTTCGAAGCTATTATGTCGCTTCAATGGTCCATCCGAGTAGAATCATGCAATCGGAATGCTTGCACTATCGCCCTGCCAAGCTGACTAAGGAAACATCCCAGCATTTTACGTAGAACTCCTCAAGCCCTACCACCGCGACGACGCAATTTTCGCTTCTGTTCAAAACTGGAACTGTATTTAATTGTTTGAGTTGCGGCAGAAACGCCAATATCTAAAGCCCTAGGTTTTTACAGTTACTATAGTACTACTGGCAATCCTGCCACGTGGTGGCTTCTTCTTACGGTGTAGCCACACTAGTGTGTGATTATACTAACTGAGCAATACACACCTATGTACGGTCGCACAATCTTGTACGACCCGCTCTTTCTTACAAGGGCACGTGTAACCCCGTTACAATACTTCAGCGGCGACGGAATATCGCAAAATGTTGCACACACCTGACTCCCACCGATATCGGTCCCTTGTGCTGAGTAATTGGACACGGGTGAGTCGATCCTAAGAGATAGGAAAATTCCGTTTGAAAGCTTGGTTGTTAATATCGCGTACACACATTTATCGAGGAAGGCTTAGGTCAATTGACACTCCCAACCTCACTTTTAGCGGGCCGCTACTTTATGTAAGGAGAAAGAAAGGTGAGGTGACATTCACTATTATTACCTAATAGGATTTTAGCCCCTAACCTGATAAGTGCCTCCGGTTCCGGTACAACAGTACTTTTAGGGATGTAGAGCTATATTGGGTGTGCAGTTGATGATAAAAACACAAATTATGTGGTCCTCACAACATGTGTAATTGGCCAGGTCCCATTACACAACCCCACACTCAGAAGTGGGTTTATTCAAATTCTTCTTCCGCTCTTCGTCACGCTCTGTCCAAATTTCTCTCCAGTGACATAGAGTGACAACCCACACGCTTGCTCCATATGAGATCTTCGTCACCATCAAACATGAATATTTTTCAATACCACGTCATTCAGCGCATTTTCGCTATCGTAAACTCGCCATGATGACTTTCACGTAGTTCCACGTTAGAGTTCGACGCATCTTTTGCTTAAACGGGTGCTCGACTGATGACTGGAATCACATTTTTAGCGCCATCGAACCGATCACTCGTACCGGAGGTGAACCACGAAGTCTCACGTATGTATTATGCATCCAGCATCCCAAAACGGAATCCATACAGACAACCAACACTCGATTCTGGGCATAGGTCTAAATCCGTGGACATCCACCGCTCGCAAAGCTTGCATTTGACAGCGCAGAATCGATTTCACTCCGATATCGAGGATGCTCGTGAGGTGCGTTTGGTCATCGGTCGAATCCACGATATAAGAACAGAGGGAGAAGAGGAAGAAAGGGCTTCTCTAAGCGGATTCCGTCTTCGGACCCGTATCGAATGCGCGAACGATACTGGACACATGCGATGAATTCGAGTACGAGGCTCCTACGAATTCTCTCTCGCTGGATGTCTCAGCCATTTGTCCAATATCTTTTGCGACCGCGGACGTTCCAACGTTCTCGACATGGTTATAACGGTTTATCTGCCGGTCTCAATGAGATGGAGGTGTCCGGAGCGAGCGTCTCCTTTGCTTTTTTGTGGCTGGTCCGCAGTCTTCGTTCGCATTGAATTTGCGTTTGACAAAGGTGGAGAAGCCCTCTCTCGCTGATGAATTAGCGGCCCATCGAGGTGACCGATCGGTTGTCGTCGACATGACAGCGCGTGAAAAATTATCGACTGGCCGTTCGCGATTTCGCGTGGCGTCATGAAAACTCGCCGGGGGATGCAATCGAAAATTGGATCCATCGATTGGAGCAGGGAGAAGAAGTGTTGAAAACATTGAGGTCGGAGGTGCATTAGTTAACTCATCGAGCATATCAGCAGACTCTGCAAGCTTTTCTTCCTGCTGTGGCTGCTTTCGCTGATAATCGGGACCTCCTGCCAAGCGACCACGCTCTGTTTCGGGGGTTCCCGATTATTCTCGTCAATTTGAGTACGATGCTCAAGCGATGACGCCAGCCTTCGACCCTTGTGCCATAGCCGTGGCTCTCAAACCACCTTCGAAAAAGACTGTGTTACATCCAGGTTCTAGGATGGATGCGCTGGGATACAATGCCATACGTTTGAGGCTGTAAATCGTTTCCCGCGGGATAAATCAAGCGAAAATGACAAACCTATCGGAGGGAATATGTGTGTCTTGTCTGGCAACTTTGAGTATATCGTATCAGTCATTGCACGGGGGGATCAAGCAGAAGCTATCGAATCCCGTTCAAAAATATCGCATCCGTGGACAACATTCGCCATTTCATCGTCCGGTAAACATGCGTCAGCAATCTACTAAATCCACTTTAGACGATCTGACGGCATTTGACTCAAGGTAGAAAAGGACGGCATGAAATATAATCCGATACTTCGTCAAAATTAATCAGCTTACATTGATATTTGATTGACAATCTGCATGTTGTAGATGCGGCTTATGTACCGTGGATATAATACACCAGTTATACCGCATTAACTACAACAAATGCTGAAGCACGTCGAAATAACGTGGATGTGGCGCAACGGCTAAACAACAATTTCATCACCTTCTATCGAACGAGGGATGATAAAGACCCTTTTACTAAAGGCAAAGTACTAGATAACATTTATTCAACGGGGTTCTACCACATTCAAAAAACATACCAGGCATAACAATTATCTCATCCTGAGCACCTTTACCGTCGAGGTGTCATATCAACAAGTTCTAGAAGAAGCAAATAGCTCAATAATTCTTTGGCATCCTTCAGACTTTACAGTTTCAGGTGCGCTACACACCGCTTTCATGACTGCCAAAATATTCAGAACCACTTCAGGGAACACATAAAAAAATATCATGACTGCCTTCAGTTAAGGAATATATAGCATTCAATTTGACGACAAGGTGTTTCGTCGTGAGTCATTAATTATGACACCTCTGACTTCATTTTCATTTTTCAGGATGTGCTCATACGCAATAGTTAAAAACTCATAGTAACTGTTGACGATGTCAGATTCAACGTCGCTCAATCTGGAATATCAGTGCTTTAAAAATACGTTTGTTCACTGATATCAACTCAACGCGTTCATCTTGTCCTGTGTTGTCTCAAGACATCGCTTTGAAAGACTCAATTTCATTAGATACTAACTAGCCAGGCGCCCCAAATCCGCGTAACTTAAATACCTGATTTACAGGTCCTAGCTTTATGATAAATTCTATTTTGCCTATTGTGCGTAAACCGTAGCTTTTTAGCCACTACAGTCTAGAGTGATTTTAGGAATTTGATTTTTTTTAGAATCAAATTATAAAAAATATGACAAAGAAACTACCCAAGAAACCTTAGTTGCATGAATTCTAACCATCCACTACAGAAAGGAAGACTTAACGTAATGTTTTCATTATGGGATATTGAATTACGTTTGGATTCCTTATTCTAAATCGATCTGAATACGATATTCGAAGTATACATTTCTTCAGCATCTTCCATTTTCTGGCTCCTCGACCATCGCCTTGAGCTTAAATGCGAGGTAACTCTGGAAATAGCTACGGAAAGCAGTCCATACAAGAAGCAGGGGATGGTTGAAAAAATGACCCCATTTGTGCGCCGTATGTAATTATGCCTCGTTCATGTTAACGTGCAAACTGTTTGCGACAAAGGTAAGAAAATAAAGCAAGTGAATTGCCACTATTTATGAGCACAATGCAAGTCAGCTTTTGCGCTCAAATATCAGAAGCGCTGCAAAAATCACATAATGCTTAATTACGACAACTTAACGCGTTCACTTCTCAAACTTGGTTCAGATCCCACATCAACAAAGTGGGACCCTAGTGCAATATATTCGATACTTTTTGAACATCTGGTGTCTGCCCTCTTTAAGCTCGCATAGCAGAAGAAAAGTGGCGCTTATCACATGCGATTAGCAAGCAGATGAGAGTTTCGGTGCCGGCTCCGTTTCCGATCATTGAATAACAATCTGCAGAACAACATGTCAAAATTAACACTAGAGTGTATAGATATGGTGAGGGCTCATTTTTTTAAGTTAAAATGCCGAAGTCTCGCTCACACCGTAATCGCTGTGAGCAAGGTTGCAGCAGAAACAATCAAACACATTTTTATCGTGATACATTGTTAAAGGTATTTGGAAGCACTTGGCGATTGATGATTTAATCATAGCAAGGATACAGGTAATAAATGACTTTGATCATATTCTGTAAAAAGTCCACTTCATCATTCTTACATACCCAAGCAATATTTGCCGTAGCCATACACAGATCTTACTGTGAAGCTACTTTAAGGTGTATTGGCATCGAACATGAAGCAGGTATTTTGGGAACACTGCGCAGAAGTTAGCTCTTGTACCGAATTACAGCCTCTTCATCAACCTTTATCGTAATTATATTAGTTCACGCCTCCTCTAAAAGACCTATTTTAGCATCGTCTGCGAACACCTCTTGGTACAATTACGTAGATAGCTAGCTAGCTTTTACTCAAGATATTGTAGGTACACAAAATCTCTGATGCAATTATAACGGAACACATAAATTTTGCCGATATAAAATGCGGCGTCCGCACCCGGCAATTGCGAAACTTGAGCTACACGGCCAGCGTTGCGCGCGCCAAACAATTTCCGATGAGGTGTCTTGATGAAGCGGGTGGTAAGTGCGTAAGCAACCAATCTTTTGACTTATGTGATTTCCAATTGATGCAATATATAAGAAGTAGTAAGTATAGGACACGAACATAGTACGCTTTTAACCGAAATATTTGGGATGAATGCCCGAAGACCATTAATAGCAGTATTCTAGATGTGCTTTTAAGCTAGAGCTGTCACTACTTTAACCACTATTTACAATGAGCTAAATAATCTATACTTTTTTTGCAAGTTTTGCAAAATGCTTATTACCTTCATAATTGCTTATTTGAGTAACATGATACTCTAACTTCTTTTGATGAGTCATTTACTGTACATTTCAGTAAGATATTAAAACACTGGGGGAGATTAAAAAAACAGAAGAGATGTTCCAGACTAAGTGCGTGCATCCGGCGCATGCATGTTTGGTGTTTTTGCTGAGCTGACTCACTGAATTTGTATACATACGCTTCATAGTGCTGAATATGATCGTGGCGTGAATACATTTTCGCCCGAAGGGCGACTCTTTCAGGTGGAGTACGCCATTGAAGCCATTAAGGTGGGTCGGCATTTATAATTCATAACTCGCTTTGACTTACCACATACTTACGTTTGCTGCTCAGATGGGAACCACTGCTATCGGTGTTCGCACGAAGGAAGGCATCGTATTAGCCGTGGAGAAACGGTTGACGTCGCCTTTGTTGGAACCTGGCAGGTTAGTGGCTCTCTCTTATAAAGAGGCGACATTTTGGCAATAAAAAATATGGCGTGCAAGGTGTTAAATTTGTATTGCTATCATGCGAACAGCATAGAAAAGATCATGGAAGTTGACAAGCATGTAGGCGCTGCAATGAGCGGGATTACTGCTGACGCACAAACTTTGATTGATCACGCCCGCGTGGAAGCCACAAACCATTGGTTTTCGTACAACGAGCCTATGCGTGTACAGGCATTGACACAGTCCATCTGTGACTTGGCGCTGAGTTTTGGTGAAGGCTCGGACGAGAACAATCACAAGCAGAAAATGAGTCGTCCCTTTGGCGTTGCTTTGCTGCTCGCCGGTGTAGATGAGGCCGGGCCGCAGCTGTTTTTTTCAGAACCTTCGGGCACCTACTGGCCCGTGAAGGCTCACGCCATCGGTTCCGGGTCGGAAGGCGCACTGAACAATCTCAAGGACGGATTCACGGATGATCTGACATTGCAAGAGGCTGAAACACTTGCAATTAGCGCCTTAAAACAGCACATGGAAGAGAAGCTTACCAGCACCAATGTGGAATTGGCTATTGTCACGCGTGAAGAGGGATTTCACGTGTGCACTGCTAAGGAGCTGGAGGTCGTTATCGGTCGTCTGTAGAAAACACAAGCTAACAAAATTACGTAAAATGGCTATTAACTAGCTCGAAACGGATTGGCATGCTCTAAAAACTTCTTTTCTTTCGCTGCTGTAACCATGACTCATTTTGTTGACCTGAAGAGAAGTATCATAATCTTAGTACAGGCCTTCTATGTACTTTTCGACGAGGTCAAGAGAGTTCGACGAAATAGCAGTGCTGGCCTTACTCCTTGAATCTCGCCACTGTCGATTTCATTTTGTAAAATCCATGTGCGATGTTGAAGGCTTCTTTGTACTCCTTTCAATGTACACTCCTTCAAAATTTCCCGTGGCAAATGCTTAGGACCTCCATTGATTTTATGCTAGCATTTTGATGACGTTTATGTATGACCGAGAACATTTCCACACATGATGGTCTACAATACCTCACATGTGCTCTGTCAGCTTTCACGCAAATAATATAATCGCTGCGAGTTTTGTTTGAGCAAACGGAATTGATGATGACTCTAGAAAAGATAAGATTGCATTTCAACTGCTACACACTAAGGTGAACGAGATAACGTGACAGGTAGCAAATCAATTTCTGCCACACTTTACAAGTATCGAAAGAAACTTCTACGACCAAGAGAAGAGAAGAGGAGTGGGATTCGAACTCACGGTATTTTTATCTACTTCAGTTTTCAAAACTGACACCTAAAGCCACTTGATCAGCTATCCATAAAGATTTTGAACTTAACGTCTTTTTTGGGAATTATTCTTATATCTACCACTGTCGTAAAGATCGCACTATTCTCGGCAAGATTTTTCATCAGTAATAGACTGCGGATTTTGCGAATTTACTACATGAATCGTTCAGGTATTCAAATAAGACAAAAGCTGCGCAGCTTTATGCTTTTTTTACGAGTGTGAAGAAATTGCAACCGAGCAGGCAATGGTATAATGAATTGGTACAGCTGATAACCGACGCTCCACTTAACTAACCCCCCGCAGAGTTACTGTATTCTGCGCCATAAAGACATGGCAGGTCTTTTCAGAAGTCCGCAATTCGATTGATAAATCAAAAACGATGCGGAAAAGTGAGCATTTATTGTTCGATGCATTAAGCAACAACTTTAAGTTTTTCGTCAGCCTGAACATGCCCCCTTCCTCATCATTCGATCGATGCGCTTAGTAGTCAGGATCTAATTTCACAAAAAAAGTGCTGATTATCCGATCTGTAGAGTGCTGAGAACAAACTGTTGCGCAAACTGTGCGCCCGTGTCGTTTCGAAAGGAAGATGGAAGTGCGTGCAAGAAGCGTATACTTTTCAGTGAGATTATATCTATATAGAGTGAAGGCCACCAAATAAATAGGTACTATCTAAATTAGCATTTCTTAGCCGACTGTCACTGCCTGCTATGATATTAGGGCAAAGATCAACACATCAGCTCAAATGTAACAACACAGCTGATATACATTGCTATATCTGCAGCTTAATCGAATTCATTTATGTTAGTGAGCTGAACTAGCTGAATAAAGGAGAAAGACTTAATCCAAAATTTCATACATAATTTGGCAAAATGGTATCACCGGACGCCACCAAAAGAATAATAGCTACAAAACGATAGTGCGGAAAATGTAGTATAGCCACTCGCGGCTCGTGCCGCACATACAACAAACAACTGAAGATGCCGAGGATATTGCGAAGCCCTTCGCATTCTTGCTACAAATAAATGTAATAGCTGTTGCAACTTGCGAGCCAAATCGAACAGAGGGGCACGATTCGATGCACAACATCTTGATCCTCGCATTGTACGGACTCAGTGAATTTTCTGGCATCACTGCCTAAAAATATGCCTGAATAAAAGTAAAGTCGTACTCGAAATATGATCAAATTGGAAGTTTATGAGCATCTTGGTCGCAAAGAGATGATGTTTTGGCGACTAAAAATTGGCAGGTCAATTAGAGCGGGTGGACTATGTCTGGGAGTGAAGAATTCTTACCAATGTAAGACCACCAGACCCTCCACTGCTGGCGTATATCTTTATGGACGGTATCCAAACGGGTGCGACTTGCATCGAGACAACCGCCGGTCGCTCAAGCTCTTTTGAGGCTGCGGTGGGCGCTAACTTTCAGTGCGAAATGCAGCTTCTACCACGATGGCCGGGTAGTGCGCTGGTAATGGAAGCTTTAGT
>NW_020187100.1:33643-33890 GCF_900000015.1 Plasmopara halstedii | reverse complement strand
CGGTGCCAGACACCATCGACGGAGTCAGTACAGCAACGCTGTTCGTGGATCGTGTTTTTCGACGACACGGACTCCCAGAGTCAATTGCCTTTGATAGAGACCCCCGTTTCACGGGAAAATGTTAATCATATAACTTCAAGGTGCTTGGCTCGAAGTTGGATATCTCGACAGCGGATCATCCTCAGATCGATGGTAAAACCGAAAGGGAATATCGCGTCATCGAAGACGTTCTTCGCAGCGTCTGCGC
>NW_020187100.1:33269-33633 GCF_900000015.1 Plasmopara halstedii | reverse complement strand
GTTTTCCGTCAACACGGACTCCCAGAGTCGATTGCTGATAGAGACCTCCGTTTCACGGGAAAATATTGGTCGACTATCTACAAGGTGCTCGACACCAAGTTGGATATGTTGACAGCTGATCATCCGCAGACCGATGGTCAAATCGAAAGGGTGAATCGCGTCATCGAAGACGTTCTTCGCAGTGTCTGCGCTGAGACGCCGAGGCGATGGAGCGCCATGTTGCCACTCGTAGAGTTTGCGCTGATCAATGCAGTGCATTCGTCTACCGGCTACACGCTATTCTACGTGAACGGGCTGATTCACTCTCGCGTCCCACTGATGCCGCGATCTCATGGCTCAGGGCTTGTGGGGGGAGGAGTAGCCC
>NW_020187100.1:31932-32984 GCF_900000015.1 Plasmopara halstedii | reverse complement strand
ATCCTCAACATCGCCCGCACAGCGATATGCTACTTCAGCATTACGCTAAGCGGAGCTCCGATCACGGAGGACCTCGTCCACAAGGCCTCGAAGAGCATCACGAGCCACCGGACGGCGGTTGACCGCTCGTCACCGCCCACCACCGGCTCTTCTCGATGAGAACGGTGACGTCCTCTGTCACGTGGAACGTCTAGTGAGATGATGTCGTCACCAGGGTCAAACCCAATATCTGGTGGAGTGGTTGGGATATCCCGACTACAAAAACTCGTGGGAGTTTGAGACGCCACTTCGGCAAGATTGCCCAGACGCCGTGGGCGCCCATTGATCAGAAAGATCAGGACGCCCCGCGCTTATCGGCAATACCCAGCGAAGTAGAAGGGCCATGAGCTGAGCTCAAGCAGTGGCCCTGAGCTCTTGCGATCGCAGACTTAGAGCTCGCGGGAGCGTTAGGGGTTGACCCATACATCGCAGGGCGACAATTCGAAGGAAGTCGACGGCGTGCCTTGAGTTTGGCAAACTCAAGTCGGAGGTGTCGCTCCCCACGCACGTTCACATCCTTGTGGCTCAACCGTAAGTTATACAGTGAGGAAAGTTTCCGGTGCCGTCGTATCCATCGCTCAAAGAGCGCTCCGTCATCTTTAGCGGTTTCGTCCAGGGGTGAGCACTACAAGTAAAGTCCGCATCGTGGGCACACGAGAGCCACCTCGTTGAGCACTCAGACGAGTGCGCTAAGTTTCCAGCGCAATTTCTTGTGGGATCAAGAAACGTGCGCGAAGAGCTTTCCGTGTGGCAATTTCATCATCCGTTCTGGCCGGGGCCCGTTGATGTAGAGGCGTATCGGTCGAGCTACCGCGTCCTTCGCATCCACAGCGGGATCCGCCGGGCGGAAGCAATATTCCACACGAGGATAAATGACCGGCCGTGGTTGGGCGCGCATCAGAACCGCCTTACAGACAGCTTCCAGCTGCCGCCTCTGTGCCCCGTCGAGATCATTGGTGATTACATCACGTTCCTCAGGTGACGAAAAGTCAGGAAACGGACATGTGGTCCGC
>NW_020187100.1:31755-31922 GCF_900000015.1 Plasmopara halstedii | reverse complement strand
CGAGCAGGGCTCGTCTCACGCCGCTGGCGCGGCTCGCCTTCCTCGTCATCCCACCCGGAAAAAGGAGTGTCAGACTCGTAGTCGACCACCTCCACATCCTCAACGAGGTCACTCATCAATGATAGCGTGCGCGGAGCGCGACGCTCTGCCTCATCGAGCCCAGGATC
>NW_020187100.1:23239-31745 GCF_900000015.1 Plasmopara halstedii | reverse complement strand
GATATTTTTTTTATATATGGCAAAAGTTGGGCATTTTTTTTATTCTCTCTTTTTTTATATATGGCAAAAGTTGGGCATTTTTTTTATTCTCCCTATTTTTATATATTTAATTTCCCACTCTCTATCTAATTGCAGCACCTGCCTGTCATTCCGCCAGTTTGGCAATAAATGAGAAGATTTTTCGACGAGAGATGGAGATGGAGGAATGGTCTTGTATGTGAAAGGCGTGGATCGTGTAAACGGCTGCTTGGCTGTTGCTCGAGCTTTTGGCGATGCTGAGCTAAGCCAACTTGTGATTGCTGACCCGGAAGTGACCGTTTACGAGCTCTATCGAGAAGACGAGTTTATTGTTATGGCATCTGACGGTCTTTGGGACGTACTGACCAATGATTAGGTGGCGTTTTGTATCAGGTAAATCGAGAGGTTACTCATACATTGGCCGACTACCAAATTGACTATTTATTTGTGCATATGTCTAGAAATCCGTGGCTTTGGATGCTAGCAGACCGCGCTACACTAATAGGAGTAGACGTGCGCGGTAGATACCATGAAATGTTGGTGTCGAAATTGTTTTTCTTATTCTTAAATTTCGTCACGCCAGGCTTGTCAAATTTGCGATATAAATTAAAAACCACACAAGAATGTTTTTCTTAATTATGGGTCCCGCTGATTTTTCTTCGGGCCTCTTCTTTAATGTTCAAGCGGCAATCGTGTCTGCTGCCATGGCTCGTTAGTGGTAAGTACAATCTATGATCCTTATCGCATGCATTCAATCATTCCAACATACAATTTTTTCATGAAAGATGCGTGTCAGCAGTAACAATGTATGATTGAAGCAATACCAGGAAAGTAGCAAGATCATATTACTTAAGCCCGTAGGTTTACAGTGTCGTTCTACTTGTCCGTGTTGGCGATACATTTGTTAACGACTGTGAGTAGATGCGAGTTCTCTAGTGCGGCTGCCACACGCTCCTTATCATTAAGCTGTTTGTTCACCGCTGCTTCCGAAGAATGAGAGCCTGGTGTGATTAATATGTCTACCTTAAAGCGCGATGGTAGTGAACGCAGCAATTTTACCCGCAGGCACAGACCAATCAGCGTCGCCATACTGCCATTAACAGCTCTTACAGATTCATTCAACCAAAATTGATAGCAATTGCTGATTATTACCTGCAGTGCGGGATGGTAGGTGTAAAGTAGACTTTGATGCGCGAGTTAACATCATCCAAATGAATATTTTCAAGCGACATGACTTTGAGCTGTTCCAACGTCAGTGGGTGCTCTGGGTCATTGATGTGCCGAAGAATTTCTGCTCAAACAAGTAGTTTTCGAATAAGTTGATCTGATATTTACTAGCTTGGCAATGCTAACGCACCAAAGACCTCATCAGGCTCGAAAGGATCAGCAGCATCTTCGTCTAGCTCCTCACGCATTTCATATTTTTTGCGAGCTGATGGGGCCACCGCGTACACCGTCGGGTTGGCGTTAATCTTTTCTGCCACAACCATTTTTTTTTGAATTATGCAAAATAATAAGTACAGAGAAAAGAGACTCAAGACTTATTAATGGTTCAATAATTTTCATGCTTTAATTAAATATTAATTCATGATGTCCACCTTGTTAAAGTGTTATTGATTTAAATAATATATTATAATTTTCTGGGTAATTTATTGTTGATTTTGACAACCTTTTAAATAATGTACTGGCAAATAAAAATTAAATTATGAGATAAATATCGAGCTAAATTTATCATCCTCTTCAACGGGTTTCTGTGCACCTCGCACGAAAAAAAGTCTTATATCAACGAGTCCAGGTCCTGTAATAGCCCACGCGCAGGGTATCGCTCGTTCGATCAACATAGGCTAAAGCTTAGAGCTATATGTATTGCTTGACCTGAGGTTTAAGCCCACGTGTCTTACGGATGTTTCCTTTACGGAACTCAATCGTTCTCAATAGTATATGTGACTGTTGCACAGCTACACAGATGTGATTTTGTTCAATTATACAAAGCGTATTCTACACAAGTGAACAGAAGTGTAAGAGATGAAACTCTCCTACCATAATGATATTTACGTTGGACTCACATCTTTTGTCATTTGAATACATCGCGCAAAAGCGAACACCCAGTGTGCGTGAAATTTCAATTTTAAAGTATTAATGCAAATCACGGGAAAGGAAATTTAGTCCCTTGCTTGTTCGATACCAAAAGTGTTGAAGTCTTAAATATATGAATTTTCGTTGAAAAAGGCCAATCATCACTTCGGCAAAGGTAATTCTTTACACATCAAATATTCGTGCATTTATAAAATAATTTGACACGTTACCCTTCAGTGCAATTGCGATAAGAGCAAATTTATACAGTCGGACAAAAATCACAATCTATCGCTATTCGCGTCACATCAGGAAATGTGATTATCGTCTATTCCAGCGTGGATTCTGACTCCTCCAGCGGGCCGTTGACTTATGTAGGGAGGAGGAAAGGTAAAGTGACATTTATTATTATAGCCAATGGACTTTCAACCACATAATCCGATAAGTACTCTGGTACAACAGATTTGAAAGGGGGTATACAATTATACAGGATGTACAGTTAATTTTAGACACACAAAGTATGTGATTTACACAACATTTGTAAGAAGGTTTGGCTCATTACAAAAGCAGCGTCATTACTACGCCCGGGAAGCTGATCCACCCTCTGCCTACAATAGCAATACGTTGGAGGTACCCAGTGAGTAGTGTGACTCAAAGAGACAAACAATTGATCCATCTCAGTGTTGGCCGCACACACATTTCAACAGAACAAAAAGAATTCACGTTTACCAGCCGCGGAGGCCCGAGCCTCCACAGGCACTGCTTGATAAATTAGTTTTGAACCACTCTACGTGGGACAGTTAATTGGGCCGGAGATTATGCCAGGGCTGTGGTTAGCGATAGGAACTGTTACATGTGCATAATGGACACGAATATGGAGATTAGCTTCTAGAACTTAATGTGATGATTTTTAACTCGATATTCGCCTCGTGCATTGTCCTTTGCAAATTAGAGATAAGACGACGCTGAAGATGGACATCCTTTCACTAAATCTTAAGACGGGTATCACGGCGGCGTTTCGTCTCCCACTGCGTGAATTACGTTTGTCAACTTCTATTATCCAAGGTTGCCCCTTGAAGATCACAAATTCACCGAGCCGCTGCTATTCTAAGCGCAGGCATTACTCTTGCAGAATCTCGATGAATAATTTCTAAGCGATATTCGAGATCTCTTGAACGAAATACTCTTCGCATAGACTTGAACATGTAAACATTCCACCCCAGCGAGTCGGGCAACATCAGATCTGTTAAAGCCTTGGTCGCATCGCATTCAAGTCTGCAATAGCTGTTGCGAATTTTGAGCTTGAAGACAGGAGAGCTAATCTTGATTAGACATCTTGATTAATTGTTGACGATTTCGACGTCGTGGTGACGTCCGTGGTGAATAACCGCATGTCGTAGAGAACGCGCACGGAGTTAGTGAATTGTGCAGAGGTGAAAAAGAGCGTCGTCGCCAGCGAACGGCTATGCCGTTTATCTCTCAATGAGGGTGGAGTTGTCAGGCCAGGACTCAAAGAATCGTTACGACCGTCTTCAGTTGAGAACATCTCGGTCTCCCACCGAAATAGGCTTTAAGTTGACGGCCGCAAGGACCGCACCAATTTGAAAGGCTATCTAAGCCATTTGATGGTGGGTGGGAAAGTCTTCCGATGCGAACATGCTAGCAGGAGCTGGCAGTGTATTGTGCACGTAGCAAAGTATACCTTTTGCGTACTGATTCATAAGACGAGATTAATGTGGACCCACGTGTGGTTCGCATCTTGGCGGTGGAGGGTGTCACATGGTACACCCAGTACCTACTCCCTACGCTTCTGTGTGGTTGTGCAAGCTACGATTTTGTCTGACTGTACGAAATGAACATCAAATCGTATTGTAATCGTAGTGAGATCAAATGTATCAAAGAAGACGGTTGACACCATCTGTGAGTCACGTGAGCTGTTAGCCTCACGCAAGCAGTACAGATAATTTAATCATTTAATATGAGAAAACATTGTGTTATAATGAGATTTATCCAGATATATATCCTTTTGGTTTATTAGAGCAGTTTCACTACTTAGTCTCTAGAGAGGCTGCCGGTTTCATTCTGGGTGGAGTGTACAAACACAACCTTTAACGCCAATATTTAAGTCAAAGCTTTTTCTGTAGAAGATGCACAGAAGCCTCTTTGCTCAGTGGCTCATTACTGGAGCTTTATTCATGTATTTTAGATACTTTCGCCGTCGACTTAAATTTTTGTTCCTTTGACGGGAAGAGGGGGAGAATCTGTAGCCATTTGTAAGCATTGGATTATGAAGCATGCGGCAAGCTGATCGGTTTAGCCAGCTTTAACAGCTGAAGTGAAGCCATAAAGAAGCGCTCTGTACCGTTAATTCTGGTACTGGGAGGTACCTGGTTCGATATCCATAGGATCCGAATCAAGGACGCCGGAGATAGGTCACTATAGTGGACGAGCAATCACACCCTTGTGGTGTGACTGCCCTACCAGCCCGCACCCAATTGGGTGTGTGATAGTTGGGTGGGAGGAGGCCCCACCGACCAAAAGGCCCCGAATTGTAATGAGGGGTACGGAATCCGGTTCCAAAGTGTGGGTTCCTGTAGCTTAAATCTATCTGTAACATATAATCTTTATAAAATGACCAAAATTAAACCAAATTACCATTTATTGCTGTACATTATTTGGTATATACCAAAAATTCACTAATATGGGCACTATTGTCAAAATATGGAGCATTACGACAAAATTTATTTTACGTACGAATCCAATGAGCGACCAAAACGCCGAGAACTCGCAGCGAAGGGTAGACGTCGTGGCTGTGGACATCTCGCCAAATCCGGCTCCTCTCACCGATGAGCTTCATTTAGAGGTGGACTTTTGCCTGAGCACCCCTGTTATCAACGGCGTCTGGGACATTGCGGTTGTCGTGATCGTTTACTAATTTGCAAAATTCTCTTTCTAATTTTTGCCAAAAATTCGCTACAGTACCTTGTTGACTCCGTCACCAATCGCCATATTATCAATATCCTTTTGATTGTTTTTAGCTCTGCGAATTTCGAGAATAAATTAGACGTGATTGCTATTCCTTGACCGATCAGAATTCATTGCTTTGTGCGTGTTCACAACTAGGTCAAGTAGAGGCGAAGAACTATTCCCGCGGTGACAATCATTTCCAGTTCTCGGTTCGTTGCAACAAAATGCAGAGAAGTCTGAAATGATTTCTAATTGTACAATGTTGACAGATCCCGGAAATCAACGTGTCAGGAATTCAGTCGAGCCAACTGACCAATTGTGGCTTGCTAATAGCGACATTTAAGGACGACGATGGCGACATACTCGACCTTAAGATGGTCGTTCAAGTATCGGAGCAACGCAAAGGTCTGCAAAGAATCATTTATAGTCCTTTAGAATGATGTGTGTTGTACTGTGAGTACCAACATGCGGGACGCAATGTGTAATAAAAATCACGCTATGATATGGCCATGTTTGACTTGCGTCATCAAGCTGCGCATTGTACCACATAGCGTTTGGTGCACAACTGACAGTATCATGCAGCCATCACCTGCTAAGCAATTAACGCTTGATCCTTGCAATTGCGAGTTTTTTAACGAAAGCTTCTGTGCATGTCATTGTTGCTGTCTTTTGACGCGTATCATTAGATCCAGCTTACCCATACATTCTTGTTAAGATTTGTCCTAGTTGTCTCGATATCAAGCGGATAGCAGTCATGAACCCTGGTCATGATGATTTCATGTTGAAAAGTACAGTGTTTTTTTGAACAAATGACATCCATCCTTTGGCCATCTCTCGCAGGGGATATTCGGTTGGCGAGCTGACTATGGCAATGTCAATAGAGTCAAATTGACGCTTTTACCTTCAACACTTTGCTAGCGGAACAGAAAATTTTGACATACGCAAGAAAACTGATAAGGTTTTATCACAATAGTTATGCCGTTTAGCAATTGACATGCAGATAACTATTATGTACAATTCCAAAAAAATTGAGCGAGGAAGCGAAAATAAATCAAGGATTTTACAAGTGTTATAATTAAAGCATGAGTACATTGCATTTTTCCTGCTATTTTGATCGCTTTGCTACCATTTGAAGTGTGCAATAAATCGAGATGTGCTAGTTGTCTAAGGCTTTCGGCAAATGACTTTCACGCGTCCAGACATATATGGCGAAAAACGCTACCATTCGGACGCTGTGTCATGATCATTTGTCAATTGTAACCGTTTCTAGCCATTTAGTCACCAAGTTTTATAAAAGCTGATAAAGAAAGATGGAAAAAGAGGAGAAAATTCTTTTAGCGCTGCCGCAAATCGTGTTGTCAATCATCTACAGCTTGTTGCTTTTCGGTGTGAATCTCCACCTTCAAACTTAAATCGATCTACTGAAGATATCAGCTCTGGAGCAATGTCGAACATTTGCCAGCTGTGATACGAGCGTATTAGTTCTAATTTCACGACCCAAATGCTCTGCAGCACAGTGAGAAAATAAAGACAAGACAAAACCTCATGCGTCATTTTCGACTTTTGAAACTGCTCGTAAGCTAAAGCGAAATTCTTCAAAGCAGTTTCATCTCAACAAAATGTAAGGATGACAATGTTCTGCCAATTCATTAGGTTCAAAACTCCGTATACTGGCTGTCGATTTAATTGACCTCTGTACACTTCATCATTTGAAATTAAAAAGTGTATGGAATTTGTCTTTATGCGCGTAGCGTATGCTATTTTCATTGACTACATTGTTCCAGTTTTCGTAGATGTGTGATCCTCGCATATGGTCTGACTATAGAGCTGTTGTGTAGCGGTTTCTGACAGCTCAGATAATGATTGAATTCGTAGAAGACTAAAATGGTGCATAATAATACATTCTCTGTGCGTTTTCTTGATGATTTTGAGTCGATACATAGTCACGTTAAGAGCTAGTTTGAACTCAAAATGCGGTATGACTCCTTCTGTGAAATTGTTCGTGGCATCTTCGACATTGAGGACCACTCTACGTGTTAAGTAGGCCAGAGCTTCAAACGCTTCCAGATCAAATGTAGTAATTGCGATATGTCAAAAAAAATTAGGGGGTATTGTTCGTGCGTAATTCAGAAGAACGATTACCATGTAGCCGAGCATGTTAGCTGCTCTTCAGGGTGATGGCTTCATTAAAGTTGAGATCACTATTCACGGCTCTCACCTTTTGTAGCTTCTACAAATCGAATGAGTGAGTACCATCGTCAAGCTTAATTTTGATCGAAATCCTGATTGAGTGCGACGCGAAACCTATGAAAAATGAAATCGCAATGTAATCGCGGACTCTTAAGCCCATCAATCCATCTAAAAGTGCCGGTTTTCATAATTCTGTATCATTAGAGCCGCGTGATTGTGTGTGGCACTTTAAGAGTAATTTTCAGCCTATACCATTTCCAACTTGTAATAGCCGACGTCGCAATTAAATTTCTACTGGCTCTGGCAAAGAAATAGTCTATGATAGCTGTCGTGCTAGCTAAATCACATCAATTGAAAGAAGATACATATTGGTATAGAAGTTAAAGAAGTGCTTAACTTTGTGTCTACATGGACAGTCAGTTAAATTTCCTATTTTGCTAGAATGAGGCTTGGAAGTACTTATGCTGCTGTAGTGTAGGTTTCTTTTTGTCGTGACGGATACATGTAATTCGAGAACTGTCTTTTGTGGGAGTATAGTCCAAGCATGGCGATCTATGACCTAGATATCGCTTCCATTAAGTCAGAAGAACTAGTGCACCGAGATACAAAGGAGCGAAAAGTTGCCGACATTGAGACTTTGGCTGTGACGGCGAAGATCATGGGTCCGACGCATCAGTCGATGATTCGAGAGGCAAGTACGGCTGTTGAGACCTGAGTATCTCTTAATTTACGCTGGGTAGTGAAGAAGATTCAGTGCCGCACAACATGCGCTTGATTGATCAGAACTGGCCCCTTAACGAAAAATTTACGGTTGATGAAAAGCTGCTTGGTCGTTTTCGATAAGAAAATGTTTATATCGTCGAGGCATTAGACAATGCTTGATGCAAAGGCGATGCTGAGTGAAATGATCTAAAAGCGTGAGACAAAGAAATAAACGTTTCAAGGCTTTGGAATGTGGCTAGGCGTACGTGGATTTCGTGGCCGTGGGAGAGAAAATGATAAAATGGCACCGAGGATGCCGTCGGATCGGTAATGCAAATAGCGAGTTCAAAGATACTTGTTTTTAGTGCAACCAATATAATTAAAAGAATTTGGAATGTCGCGTGTTCTTTGCAACGAGTACTAGTACCGTGTGGCCATCTCTCATGTGTCTGATAATCGTAAGGACACTACAGAATTTCGCATGCTGAGAATGTGTAGCGGTCGGAAGTCGGAGTCGGAGTCGGAGGCAAATCGGAAAGTGAATTACGTTAAGTAT
>NW_020187100.1:22838-23229 GCF_900000015.1 Plasmopara halstedii | reverse complement strand
TATCGGATTTAGGTCCGGGGATAGGGCCGGCCAGTCCATTACCTCAATTTCGGAGCTCCGAGAAAGGCTTTCGTGCTTTTGGAAGCGTGTATACTGGCGTTGTCGTGCTGAGATATGTAGTCCCCGTTGTGGAACGCTTCACCAAACCGTATCAAGTCGTTAGCTAGTGTTTCCTGGTAGTGAAATGATTTTTGGCGGCCTATTAGGAAAGCCAAATCGGTTTTTCCTTTCGAGGAAAACCCGCCCCAGATCATGACAGAGCCTCCACCGTTTTGGCGGCTGAAATAGGTCTCCTTCTCGCAGCATAGGTCGTGCCAGTAGTACTGTATGCCGTCTGGACCATCCAGATTGAACTTTTTCTCAGCAGAGAAGACGACACGGTCCCAATCCA
>NW_020187100.1:22445-22747 GCF_900000015.1 Plasmopara halstedii | reverse complement strand
ATTTTTACCCGGCGACGACGGCAAATGCATTCCGACGTTCGTAATGTTGTCAGCAGCTACTATCTCATGTCGTATATTTGTCGAAGTACTTACAGATGTGACTGGCGTGTTGGAACCACCTAGACACATCATTTTGACGCAGCGACGACATTAAATGCATTCAGAGGATGGTCACTTTTTTGGCAGCTGCAATATCATGTCACATGTGTTTAAATTGCTTGCAGATGTGATTGGCGTGTTTGAACCACCAAGCCATATTATTTTCACGCAGCGACGACAATAAATGCATGCAGACGTTTGTT